>NC_057814.1:203932028-204167435 GCF_018294505.1 Triticum aestivum | reverse complement strand
TTGCTCATATCGTGCGTATGGTGTCTCGCATTGCTATGTCATTTGATTAGTTTAGACATGCTTTGTGTGAATGCCACCTGTTCAGTGTCTAATTACCATATATGTGAATTATGCATTGCCATCTTGTTGCAAGACATTATATATGTGAATTATACAATGCTATCTTGTTGCAAAGGCATTATATATGTGAATTATGCAATTCCATGCTGTTTAGCCAATCATCATGTATGTGAATTATATCATGCTATCATTTTTTTGTATTACGTGTTCCATTTGTCGACAACGTTTGTATATTCAACTACTCTTCTTGTGCATCAGCCATTTGAAGCGGTGATGGAAGTATCTGGAGTGAAACAAGGTATTCAGAGCAGACAGTGCTACCTGCTGAAGCAGACATCTTGCTAGTTACAGAGAGCTCCTCAGAGGAGGATTCAGAGACTGATGACCAGTCCTATTTCCCCCCTGAGGTCTATGCTCAAACTTGGCAGGGTTATATTACCCATGTCATGCATGTTGTCTTGCATTGCTTAGTTTTTACATCATATATGGATTGCCATCTGCTTACTTGCTTACTATATAAATCATATATTTGAATTATATCATGCCATCATGTTTACATAGTACATACACATCATCTATCTGAATTATGGCATGGCAACCCATTTAATAAAGACATCATATAGTTATATCATCTCATCATGTTTAGTGTTTATTTTGAATTATGGCCTTCTATCCATGAATGTATGTGAATTATGGCATGCCAACCTATTTAATAAACACATTATATAGTTATGTCATGTCATCCTGTTTACATAGTCTCATATTTTGAACTATGTCTTTCCATCTTTTTTAGTTAGCCATCATAATGTGAAATTGTGTCATGCTATCCTGTTTAGTTAGCCATCATATATGTGAAATTGTGTCATGCTATCCTGTTTGGTTAGACAACATAAATATGAATTATTTCATGCCCTCTTTTATTCCCCACTATCCATTGCACCTGTCTACCATACAATGTCTATACTTTCAATTACTTTTCTTGTTTATCAGCCATTTGAATTGGAGAGCGTGATGGCAGTATCTAAGGGAGTAACAACACGGTCTTCAAAAAAGATAGTGCTACCAGTTGATGCAGATAGAACCACGGTTGTACTTGCCCAAGGACCAGATCCACCACACATAACCCAGACTCTCGCAGATTGTACCCCTACCCAGTTGGACAGAGAACCAGCTACACCCCTTCTAACCCCAACCCCGGCAGATAGTAACACAGTTCCAGTTGACACAGCACTGTCTCCACCACAGAGCACCCAAACACAAGCAGTTAGTAAGGGAACTGCAGTGCCCAAAGCACGAGGACCACCACTCTGAATCCCAACTCAACGCTTACAGGAGAAGAAGATTTGTTCTCACGTCAGGTTCTGTAGCTATGGTTCATACTCCTTTGCTCTTGCATTACTGTATTTACTCATACCAACTATTTTCAAATTTGAAGGATGGAATTGAAACTCCAATGGCACAACAGGTATGTTTTAAACCTGTTTCTTTAACTGGTTTGCTGTTGTAACCTGCTCTATGTTGATTTCAGTTTCAATTGAATAAACAATTATGTTCTCATGTCATGCACATTACAAGTGTTGTTATTGGTCTATAGTTACCCACACTTATATTCTGTCTATTCTGCTTTGTCTTGAACAAATATTATTTGAACTGTGTCTCTATCTTGATTTGGAAACAAAAACTAGAATGATATAGACCATAAAGTGACCATGGTACATAGATATATGTTTGTTTCATGTTGTTATCCTGTCCACTTTACTACTGAACTCATTTACCAAAATGAGTTTCATATACAACATGGTAAACATGTGATATGTCTGCTTGTTTCTCTTTTTAGAATGCGGACAAAATATTGGAGAACAGTACCGCGTTATCCAATGGTAAAGGAAGTAATGCAGATAAGGTTCAAGATAGTGAGACATCTCTGTTGGTCTCCAAGAAAGCTGATAAAAACTATCTTGACGACAGTGAGGGAACCCAAAAGTCCTGTCTTGATGTAGTGTTCGAGTTACTAGCCACTACTGCTGGCACAAGCTCTTCGAACTCGCTGCCTGAATTAGTTCATCTTCTTGAGTCTCAACTTCAAGTTGAAAGACATCGATCAAATGTGCTGCGACAGGAAGCTGAAGGACTGAGGAAGTCCCTGCAGAATTCAGATGCATATTTTCTGGTGCAACAGCAAGCGTTGGAGGATTTAAGCGCCAAACAAGAGAAAGTTAATAAGCCTGCTAAGAATCTTGCCAGCATTATGGGTACCCACGATATTGTTTCTTGAGATCTTCTGAAGTGGTTTCAGTTCTGGATTTGTTTTGCTGCGGCGTTTATTTGCGCTGGTCGCCAACTTTGGCAACCAGTGTATATGATATGCTGCTTTGTTCCCTATATTTGCACTGGTGGCGAACTTTGATGCCCAGTGGATGTAATATGTGTAATAGCCGTGATAGCCTAGCGTTAGTTGCTTGATTATTTATTTCCTTGTTGTCTCGTTTATTTGTTTGCTTGTAGTCATTGCAATTCTTTTTCCGCCGTTAGCTAGTGGCTGCAATAACCTATTTTTTAAAACTAGGCCACAATAACCATGGGCTAATATTTACTGTAGTGACACTGAGCCTCCTGCTGGCCGTAGAAACAGTGGGCCTTCTACGGGCCGTAGAAACAATGGGCCTTCAACGGGCCGTAGAAACAATGGGCCTTCTGCGGGCCGTATCATCATTGGGCCTTATACGGGCCGTATGATCGATTGGTCAAACATGGGCCAAACAGACCGCATTATGGCCGTAAACGGGCTAGAGTTGGAATCCTCCATTCATGGGCCGACCATAACGGGCCATCATTAATAGGCCGTATTTGGTGATGCTATGAAAATGGCCCAACAGACTAACGGTCCACAAATGGGCCGACTGTCACGACGGGCTGAATTTGGCCCACAAGCAGAAAATGACAGTAATGGGCCGTAAGTAACCGAATGCTGCAAATGAGCCCAAGAATAAATGGGCCCTCAGAAGGCCGAAAGTTAACTTGGGCTGGAAACGGCCCAATGGAATAACGGGCCGTTAATGGGTATAAAGTGATACACTGTTCATTACGGGCCAGTTTCACCACGGGTCGTTAATGGGTGTAAAGTAATACACTGTTCATTATGGGCCAGTTTCAGCACGGGCCGCTAATGGGCCAAGAGTTACAAAGGGCCTCATATGGGCCGAAAGACGTCATGGGCTATACATGGGCCAGAAGTGAAAATGGGCTGGAATCATATTGGATGGCCCAGATGACGCTACTGGGCCAAATTCGGATAGGGCGTAACGGGCCTTGGGTTAGCGGGCTGTAAATGGGCTATATGCGAACAGGCCGTTAACAGGCTTTCCATGGGCCGGCCCGCCAGCTTTTGACCAAGTCAAACGGGCCGGCCTTTTCATAGGAATGGGCCACTGTTGGGCCGTGCCACGTGTCGACGTATCATAGGCGCCTTCTGTCCAGTGAGTGGATGACATCTGTCCCAACGATGAGCCGACACGTGTTTCCTCTAGCATTGATGATTTTACACGTGGAAAATCCCCATTGGTCGGGGATGTTAACGGGTTATCGGATCCAAAACCCGACCCGATAGCTTAACGACGTTCCGTTACGGTGGATGCCACATGTTGGTCACCCTTGACGAAAGCACTTCTGTGATGCGCGATTTATCGTCATGGAAGTGGACACTTCCGTGATGATAATTTTGGTAATGTCATGGAACACTTCTACGACAGCACAGGTATGACTATCTTGATTCTGTCATAAATTTGTCATGGATGTACATGCATGACAAAAAACGCGACCTACTGTGACAAACACGTATCATCACGGAAGTGTATTTTTTTGTAGTGGGTAACAGTGATAGCAGTAGTTTTGTAACAAGTGCAGCAGTAACGATAGCAGTAGTAACTTAGCAAGAACAATATAAGATAAATTCGTAGGCATTGGATCGATAATTTGTTGGATGATATTCATCATGTGATAGTCATAACCTAGGGCGATACGGCACTAGCTCTAGTTCATAAACATAATGTAGGCATGTATTCCATAAATAGTCATACGTGCTTATGGAAAGAACTTGCATGACATCTTTTGTCCTACCCTCCCGTGGCAGCGGGGTCCATAATGGAAACTAAGGGATACTAAGGCCTCCTTCTAATAGAGAACCAGAACAAAGCATTAACACATGGTGAATACATGAACTCCTCAAACTACGGTCATCATCGGGAGTGGTCCTGACTATTGTCACTCCGGGGTTGCCGGATCATAACACGTAGTAGGTGACTATAACTTGCAAGATCGGATCAAGAACATGGATATAATGGTGATAACACAAACGGTTCAAATCTGAAATCATGGCACCCGGGCCCAAAGTGACAAGCATTAAGGATGGCAAAGTCATAGCAACATCAATCTCAGAATATAGTGATACTAGGGATCAAGCCCTAACAAAACTAACTCGATTACATGATGAATCTCATCCAACTCCTCACCGACCAGCGAGCCTATGAAGGAATTACTCACTCCCAGTGGGGAGCACCATGGAATTGGCGATGGAGAAGGGTTGATGATGACGAAGAACGAAGATCCCCCTCTCCGGAGCCCCAAATGGGCTCCATATCTGGCCTCCCGATGAAGAACAGGAGGTGACGGCGGCTCCGTCTCGTGGATCGCGATAATTCTTTCCCCTGATTTTTTTCTGAAAAATAGGATTTATAGTGTCAGCTTCAGGGTCTGCGGGGCCACAAGGTAGGGACAACCCACCTGGGCGTGCCTGGGGGGCAGGCGTACCCTTGTGGGTTGGGCCCACCCAGGTGCCCCCTTTAGGTGTCTGTTGGCTCCAGAAATTCTCTTTTATTATATAAGAATCCTCGCAAAGTTTCGTTCCATTCCGAGAACTTTTATTTCTGCACAAAAACAACACCATGGTAGTTTTGCTGAAAACAGCGTTAGTCTAGTGTTAGTTTCATTCAAATCATGCAAATTAGAGTCCAAAACAAGAGGAAAAGCGTTAGAAAAAGTAGATATGTTGGAGACGTATCAACTCCCCCAAGCTTAAACCTTTGCTTGTCCTCAAGCAATTCAGTTGATAAACTGAAAGTGAAAAAGAAAAACTTTTATGAACTCTTTTGCTCTTCTTTGCATAAATAATCTTAAACAGCACACAGGTTTCAGCCAATCATTATAACTAACCATGTCGACAATAAATCTTAAAAATTATATTAACTCATATCAATGACATAATCAACTAGCGAGCAATAATAAGATATCTCAAACAGCAACATGTTATCAAAACAACCATGATATAATATGATAATAGTGGTATCTCGCTAGCCCTTTCTGAGACCGCAAAACATAAATGCGGAGCACCTCCAAAGTTCAAGCAGCGACTAAACATTGTAATTCATGGTAGAAAAGTTCCAGTCATGATGCACCCAACATTAGCTACACACAATGCATCAGCATGACAGCAGTGCCCTTAGGTTCTGGCACTTATTTTAGAGGGTGATGACACAACATAAAAGTAAATAGAAAGTCCCTTCGCAGAGGGAAGCAGTGATTTGCAGAGGTGCTAGAGCTCAAGTTTTTTAAAACAGAGATAAATGATAATTTGAGACACCGTTCTCATTTACTTCACGACCATCAGTTATCAATATCTTCCATGCTAAGCACGCTAGTGGCGGTTCCCAAGCGATAAAAGTAAAGGTTTACTCCCCATCCACCATCAATCACACTCCATAGCTTGTCCGAAACAACGGGTGTCGTCCATACCAACAACAGTCCCGGGGGAGTTTTATTTAATTATTTGCATTTTTGAGTTCGGGACTGGGAATCCCTATTACCGCCCTTTTCTCGTGCGATGGTGAGTGAATAAACACTCAACCAGAGAATAACCCGCTTAGCATGGAAGATACCGACCACCTCCTGTCATTCCATGAACGATCCAGGCACAAAAAAGGGATATTTGTTTGAAGTTTATAGAGGTGACACATGCAAATTTACATAGGACGGCAGGGTAATACCGCATATAGGTAGGTATGGTGGACTCAACTGGAATAACTTGGGTTCAAGGTTTTTGATGTACAAGCAGAATTCCCACTTAGTACACGCGAAGTCTAGCAAATAGGTTGAGAAGCGGCCAGCTAGAGAGCAACAACGGTCATGAACATGCATTATGCATAAGTAACATTGGACACTAGCATGAGTAGGATATGAACACCATGAACATAAATATCATAGAAGCTATGTTGGTTTTGATTCAACTACATGCATGAACATGTGCCAAGTCAAGCCACTCAAACATTCAGAGGAGGATACCATATCACCATACTACATCACAATCATTTTAATGCAATGTTGATATGCAAGATAAATCATTATCCACTCCTAGCTACTTATGCATGGCAAGAGAAACTATAATCTCCAATTGTCATTGCAAACATGTTTAATCATAATGGGCTGAATCATGGATACTAGGTTAAACATATTTACAAAAACAAAACAACTCGAGTTCATACCCGTTTCTCTCTGCCACGGCCAGTTCATCGAATATCATCATTATTGCCTTTAACTTGCACGATCGAACGGTAAGAAAATAATAATAGTGCAAGAGTGCCGTGGACTAAGCTGGAATCTGCAAACATTTTATTCAACAGGAGAAGACAAGGTAAAATGGGCTCTTTGTTAGATCAACAATTATGCATATGAGAGCCACTCAACATTTTCATCGCGGTCTTCTCCTTGCTATGACTCGAATACAAAGAAAAGAAATTCGAAGAAACACACTGAAATATTTTTGGAGTTTTTGGTTTTCTTAAACAAGCAAATAAAAGGGAAAAGCAAAACGAGAAAAACTATTTACACGGGAAAGCTCCCAACAAGCAAAAGAAGAACTAAGAAATCTTTTTGGGTTTTCTTTTAGTGCTACAGCTAACTACTCTAGAAAGAAAAATAAAAAAGAAGCAAGAAATATTTTTGGGTTTTCTTAGAGCTTTTCAAACACACAAAAAGAAAGCAAGAAAATAAATTTAACAAGGATAATACAATGAAAAAGTGTGAACACCAACAACTGAAATGATATGTGTGAACATGAATGTAATGTCGGTGAGAAACACGTACTCCCCCAAGCTTAGGCTTTTGGCCTAACTTGGTAAGCAGTCAGTAGCCTGGATAGTAGTCGACGTGGTAGCTCACGGAGACTCTCGGTGCGGATGCCTCGGCCTGCCGTGCTGCCTCAACCGCCACATTGTGAGCTTGGGCCTCGCTCTCAAGAACGAAATATCTTCCCTTGCTGTGATAATCAAGAAGAGCAGGCGCAGGCAAATATGTGTGCACAACAGATGCTTGGTTAAACAACAAGTTATAGGTGAAATTATGAATATCTCCTTTAAGGATCTTATGATTTTTCATAGCATCAAAGTCTAAATACTGCGTGGGTAGAATAGGATCAAAGGGCAAAGGTGAAATACCCAGCTCTCTTGCTAAACGCGTGGCATAGATTCCACCGTAGAAATAGCCACTATTAGCATTATGTTGTAACCTGCGTGCAACAATCGCCCCAAGATTACAACTCCTATCATCGGTGAGAGCGGTGCGTATGAGGCTCAAGTCTGGAGCACAAAGTGTACTACAATCTTGTTCGCCTACAATACATTCCCCATTAAATAAAGCAAAGTACTGAATCGCGGGAAAATGAATGCTCTTTATTCTACCTTGCGTCACTCCCCTTGTTTCACCGTAGCAAATACTAGTCAGGAATGATTGGTACTCAGCCCTTGGCAGTTCGTCAAGCGAACCCCATAATGGAAGTTTGCAGTGCTGAGCAAAACTCTCTAGTGATATGGTAAATGGATTTTCATAAAGTTTAAATGACACCCTATACTCACGGGGATGGAATTTAAATCCTTTGACAAAAGATTCAGTGAGAGTGTGGTGTTGATCGCACTTGTCTGAAATGTAGGGACCAAGACCGGCATTGTGAACATATTGCTCAAATGCCCACATGCACCATATAATCATCACAAGGCCATAAGCATGTTTTGGTGGCAGCATCTCATGTGGAATTTTCACTTGGTTCAACATAAGACCGATGAGCGGAGCTGTCACTAGAAGATGCCCCCGATGATATCCTCCTCGAAGAACTCCTTCCAAAGAGGTTCATCATATTCGCGTACAATTTTCAAGCAACAATCCCCCGAAACAGTTTCAGAGACGTAGCTTCAAGCAAAGAGATCGAAATCCGCGGGTTTGGGAGCAATAACACGGGAGAGAGAGCAATGGAGAATTTTTTTTTCTGGAGGTAAGTGGTGATGTGGTGTGAAGGGATAAGTGAGGGGGGCCCACGTGGGGACGACAACCCACCAGGGTGCGCTTGGGGGTCCTGGCGCGCCCAGGTGGGTTGTGCCCACCTGGTGCACCTCCCTCTGATATTATTTGCACCAGAAAAAATTATCAAATATTCAGGAAAAAATCATATTAAATTTTCAGAGCATTCTGAGAAGTTTTATTTTTTTGGGTCTTTTTTATTGCACGGGAAATTCAGAAAACAGACAAAACATGGCATTTTATTTTATTTAACTAATAGGAACAAAAAATAAAAGGTAGGGACGGAAGGTAGTGCTTACTAAATTCATCAACTTCATACCTCTCAAAAATGATCCATTAATAAGGTTGATCAAATCTTATTAACAATCACTTTCGATTAGCATGAAACCGAAGAACTTTCGTAAATCACTAAGTTACCTCAACGGGGATATGAATGTCCCCAACATTAAGCATTTCATATTTCTTTTTAACAGTAGGTTTTTCTACTTCAGGTTCACTAGTAGCATGCAAAGTCCTATCATTTTTATTTTTCTTCTTCTTTTTAGAAGGACTAGGTGCAGTGGTGTTGTTCCTTTGTGAATCCTGTTCAATTCTTTTTGGGTGTCCCTCGGGATAAAGTGGTTCCTGAGTCATTTTACCTCCTCTAGCTGCAACTCTAACAGCAAAGTCATGTATGTTATTATTCATTTTATCAAGCAATTCTCTTTGAGATTTAGCAACTTGTTCTAACTGGGTTTGAACAATAGAAGCATGTTTTCCAACACCTCTAACATCATTTGAGATTATAAATAACAAGTCACTCAAGCGAGCAATCATATCAGAATTATATTTTAATTGTTTCATAACATTTGCATTGAAGTGATCTTGCTTTCTAATGTAATTTTCAAACTCATAAAGGCATTGGCTAGGGTCCATATTGTGAGGATTGTCATTATCATTAAATTTCATTAGAGAATTTACCTCTACCACCTTAGGCAGTGGTGGTGCATTAAGCCCATGTATTTCTTCAATAGGAGGTAAATTTTTGACATCCTCAGTTTTGATACCTTTTTACTTCATAGATTCCTTTGCCTCTTGCATATCTTCAGGACTGAGATATAATATACCCCTCTTATTTGGAGTGGGTTTAGGCGGTGGTTCGGGAAGAGTCCAATCATCATAATTTCTCCATATGTTATTCAATAATTCTTCAGCTTGTCCAACAGTTCGTTCCCTGAAAACACAACCAGCACAACTATCTAGGAAGTCCCTAGAAGCATCGGTTAGTCCATTGTAGAAGATATCAAGTATTTCATTTTTCTTAAGAGGATGATCAGGCAAAGCCTCCCCCAAGCTTGTGGGAGACTCTCTTCTTTAGTTTGCACAAAGTTAAATATTTCCTGTAAGGCAGCTTGTTTCTTATGAGCAGGAAAATATTTTTCAGAGAAGTAATAAATCATATCCCGGGAACTACGCACACAACCAGGAGCAAGAGTATTGTACCAAACTTTAGCATCACCCTTTAATGAGAACAAAAATAATTTGAGAATAAAGTAATAGTGAGTCTTCTCATCATGAGTAAAAAGGGTGGCTATGTCATTCAACGTAGTAAGATGTGCCACAACAGTTTCATTTTCATAACCATGGAAATGATCAGATTCAACCAAAGTAATTAACTCTGGGTCGACAGAGAATTCATAATCCTTATCATCAATAAAGATAGGTGAGGTAGCAAACATAGGATCATATTGCATTCTAGCATTCAGAGATTTTTCTTTATACTTGCATAATAATTTCTCCAGATCATCTCTATCCTTACAAGCAAGAATATCTCTAGTTGTCTCCTCATTCATAACATAACCTTCCGGTACCTTAGGCAATTCATATCTAGGAAGGCTAGTTCTAGCAGGTGTTTCAGGAGTTTCAGTTTCAAGCTCATCATCATATTCAACAACATCATGTTGTATTACTCTAGCAATTTGTTCATCAAGAAAGTCACCAAGTGGCACATCATCATCAAGCAAGGTACTAGCATCATCATAAGCATCATTCATAGTAGAAGTAGCATCATCAATAACTTGCGACATATCAAGATTAACAGCATGTGGTGGTGTTGCAAGTTTACTTATAACAGTAGGTGAATCTAAAGCAGAACTGGATGGCAGTTCCTTACCTCCCCTCGTCTTAGAGGGATAAATCTTAGTCTTAACATCCTTCAGATTCTTCATAGTGATAATATGATAATAATCCCAAGTGACTCAACAAATATAGCTATGCTCCCCGGCAACGGCGCCAGAAAAAGGTCTTGATAACCCACAAGTATAGGGGATCGCAACAGTTTTCGAGGGTAGAGTATTCAACCAAAATTTATAGATTCGACACAAGGGGAGCTAAACAATATTTGAAGGTATTAGCAGCTGAGTTGTCAATTCAACCACACCTGGAGATTAATTATTTGCAGCAATATGATCAGTAGCAAAGTAATATGATAGTTTTGATAATAGTAGCAGCAGTAACGGTAACAGTGATAGTAGTAGTTTTTTAACAAGTGTAGCAGTAACGATAGCAGTAGTAACTTAGCAAGAACAATATAAGATAAATTCGTAGGCATTGGATCGGTAATTTGTTCGATGATATTCATCATCTGACAGTCATAACCTAGGGCGATACGGAACTAGCTCCAGTTCATAAATATAATGTAGGAATGTATTCCGTAAATAGTCATACGTGCTTATGGAAAGAACTTGCATCACATCTTTTGTCCTACCCTCCCGTGGCAGCGGGGTCCATAATGGAAACTAAGGGATATTAAGGCTTCCTTTTAATAGAGAACCAGAACAAAGCATTGACACACGGTGAATACATGAACTCCTCAAACTACGATCATCACCGAGAGTGGTCCTGACTATTGTCACTCCGGGGTTGCCGGATCATAACACGTAGTAGGTGACTATAACTTGCAAGATCGGATCTAGAACATGGATATAATGGTGATAACACAAACGGTTCAGATCTGAAATCATGGCACCCGGGCCCAAAGTGACAAGCATTAAGCATGGCAAAGTCATAGCAACATCAATCTCAGAACATAGTGGATACTAGGGATCAAGCCCTAACAAAACTAACTCGATTACATGATGAATCTCATCCAACTCCTCACCGACCAGCGAGCCTACGAAGGAATTACTCACTCCCGGTGGGGAGCATCATGTAATCGGCCATGTAGAAGGGTTGATGATGACGAAGAATGACGATCCCCCTCTCCAGAGCCCCAAACGGGCTCCAGATCTAGCCTCCCGATGAAGAACAGTAGGTGACGGCGGCTCCGTCTCATGGACCGTGATAATTCTTTCTCCCTGATTTTTTTCTAGAAAAATAAGATTTTATAGCATCGGTTTCAGGGTCTGCGGGACCACCGGGTGGGGACAACCCACTTGGGCGTGCCTGAGGGAGGCAGGCGCGCCCTGGTGGGTTGTGCCCACCCAGGTGCCCCCCTCAGGTGTCTCTTGGCTCCAGAAATTCTCTTTTATTATATAAAAAATCCTCGCAAAGTTTCGTTCCATTCCAAGAACTTTTATTTCTGCACAAAAACAACACCATGGTAGTTCTGCTGAAAACAGCGTTAGTCCGGGGTTAGTTTCATTCAAATCATGCAAATTAGAGTCCAAAACAAGAGGAAATGCATTAGGAAAAATAGATACGTTGGAGACGTATCACTAGCAAAGGTGGAAGGGTGAGAGTGTTTATAATCCATGGACTCAACATTAGTCATAAAGAACTCACATACTTATTGCAAAAAATCTATAAGCACTCGAAGCAAAGTACTACTACGCATGCTTCTAGGGGAGAGGTTGGTAGGAGTTAACCATCGCGCGCTCCCGACTTTCACTCAAAGCAAGACAATCAAGAATAAATTGCGCTCCAACTTCATGACATAACTAGGAGACCATACGTGCATGCTACGGGAATCACAGCCTTAATGCAATTATTTCTTCGACTCCACAATTTACTACTAGCATGACTCTAATATCACCATCTTCATATCTCAAAACAAATGCATGGAATCAAACTTCTCATGTATTCAATGCTCTATATGAAAGTTTTTATTATATCCCTCTTGGATGCCCATTATATTAGGACTAAATTCACAACCTAAGAAAATTACCATGTTGTTTAGAGACTCGCAAAATAATATAAGTGAAGCATGAGAGTTCATCAATTTCTATGAAATAAAACCAACGATGTGCTCTAAAGATATAAGTGAAGTACTAGAGCAAATTACCTAGCTCAAAAGATATAAGTGAAGCACATAGAGTATTCTAATAAATTCACGATTCATGCGTGTCCCTCTCAAAAGGTGTATACAGCAAGGATGATTGTGGCAAACTAAAAAACAAAGACTCATATCATACAAGACGCTCCAAGCAAAGCACATATCATGTGGTGAATAAAAATATATCCTCAAGTAAATTTACCGATGGACGAAGACGAAAGAGGGGATGCCATCCGGGGCATCCCCAAGCTTAGATGCTTGGTTGTCCTTGAATATTACCTTGGGTGCCTTGGGAATCCCCAAGCTTAGGCTCTTGTCACTCCTTATTCCATAGTCCATCAAATCTTTACCCAAAACTTGAAAACTTCACAACACAAAACTCAACAGAAAATCTTATGAGATCTGTTTGTATAAGAAAATAAATCACCACTTTTTGGTACTGTTGTGAACTCATTCTTTATTTATATTGGTGTAATATCTATTGTATTCCAACTTCTCCATGGTTCATACCCTCCGATACTACCCGTAGATTCATCAAAATAAGCAAACAACACATAGAAAACAGAATATGTCAAAAACAGAACAGTCTGTAGCAATTTGAAAACTTCGAATACTTCTGTAACTCCAAAAATTCTGAAAAATTAGGACAGCCTGGGAAATTTGTATATAAATCTTTTGTAAAAAATTCAGATCGAAATCACACTTCTGTGAATTTTTAAAATTATTTTACTGGGCACAAAAGTTTCAATTTTTCGGCATGATCAAATCAACAATGTTCCAAACTATCCCAAAGGTCTTACTTGGCACAAACACTAAAGTAAAGCATGACAACACATCTATCCAGAGGCTAGATGATATATTTATTTAAAAACAGCAAATAAAAATATTGGGTTGTCTCCCAACAAGCGCTTTTCTTTAAAGCCTTTTAGCCAGGCATTGAGATTTCAATGATGCTCACACGAAAGACAAGAATTGAAGCACAAAGAGAGCTTCATAAAACATGCGACAAACACATCTAAGTCTAACGTACTTCCTATGCATAGGAATTTTATAAGCAAACAAATTATCAATGCAAACAAAAACTAGCATATGCAAGGAACAAGAAAGAGACGATAGCAATCTCAACATGAAGAGAGGTAATTTAGTAACATGAAAATTTCTACAACCATATTTTCCTCTCTCATAATAATTACATGTAGGATCATAAACAAATTCAACAATATAGCTATCACATAACATATTCTCAACATGATCCGCATGCATGCGAAGTTGACACTCTTCCAAAATAATGGGATTAACATTAACTAAAGTCATGACCTCTCCAAACCCACTTTTATCAAAAAAATCATAAGATTGAACATTCTTCAAATATGTGGGATCTAAAGTTGACACTCTTCCAAACCCACATTCAATATTATTGCAACCATTATTATCAATCTCATATTCATCATGGGGCTTAAATAAATTTTCAAGATCATAAGAAGAATCACCCCAATCATGATCATTGCAACAACTAGTAGACATAGCAAAATAAGCATCCCCAAGCTTAGGGTTTTGCATATCCTTAACACAACTGACATTAATGGAATTTATAACAACATCATTGTAATCATACTTTTCATTCAAGGCACTATCGTGAATCATTTTATAATTTTCTTCTTTCAACACTTCATCACAATTTTCAGATTCACGAATTTCAAGAAAAACCTCATATAGATAATCTAGTGCACTCAATTCACTAGCAATTGGTCCATCATAATTGGATCTTTTAAAAAGATTAGCAAGTGGATGAGGATCCATAATCTCTTTGCTCCTGAATTTGAATAAACACAATTATGCCAAGTAAACAAGCAAACAAATGAAGTAAGACATAAAGGCAAATGGAAAGAAGGCGAATAAAAAGGCAAATGTTTTTGTGTTTTTCTGAAAACGTTTTAGAAGTGGGGGAGAGGAAAACGAGAGGCAAATGGCAAATAATGTAATGCAAGAGATGAGAGTTTATGATGGGTGCTTGGTAGGCTTGATGTAGATCTCCCCGGCAACGGCGCCAGAAATTCTTCCTACTACTTCTTGAGCTTGCGTTGGTTTTTCCCTTGAAGAGGAAAGGGTGATGCAGCACAGTAGAGATAAGTATTTCCCTCAGTTAAGAACCAAGGTATCAATCCAGTAGGAGATACAAGCAAGTCCCCAATATAAGCACCTACACAAACAATGAAACACTTGCACCCAACGCGATAAAGGGGGTTGTCAATCCCTTCACGGTCACTTGCAAAGGTGAGATCTAACAGAGATAGATATAAAAGATTACTAAAACATAAAAGTAAATAAAACTCAGCAAGGTATTTTTGGGTTTTTTGGTTTATAGATCTAAAAATAATAGATGGAAAATAGACCCGGGGCCATAGGTTTCACTAGAGGCTTCTCTCTTGAAAGAAAATAATACGGTGGGTGAACAAATTACTGTCGAGCAATTGATAGAAAAGTGCAAAGTTATGACGATATCTAAGGCAATGATCATGAATATAGGCATCATGTCCGTGACAAGTAGACCGAAACGGTTATGCATCTACTACTATTACTCCACACATCGACCGGCTCTTGCCTGCATCTAGAGTATTAAGTTCGTAAGAACAGAGCAACGCTTTAAGCAGGATGACATGATGTAGAGGGATAAAATCAAGCAATGTGATATAAACCCCATCTTTTTACCCTTGATGGCAACAATTCAATACGTGCCTCGCTACCCCTACTTTGTCACTGGGTGAGGACACCGCAAGATTGAACCCAAAACTAAGCACCTCTCCCATTGCAAGAACTACCAATCTAGTTGGCCAAACAAAACCGATAATTCGAAGAGAAATACAAAGATATCAAATCATGCATATAAGAATTTAGAGAAGATTGAAATAATATTCATAGATAATCTGATCATAAATCCACAATTCACCGGATCTCGACAAACACACCGCAAAAGAAGATTACTTCGGATAGAACTCCAAGAACATCGAGGAGAACATTGTATTGAAGATCAAAGAGAGAGAAGAAGCCATCTAGCTACTAGGTGTGGACCCATAGGTCTGTTGTAAACTACTCACGCTTCATCGGAAGGGCAATAGAGTTGATGTAGAAGCCCTCCGTGATCGAATCCCCCTCCGGCAGAGTAGCGGAAAAGGCCTCCAGATGGGATCTCACGAGGTCAGAGACCTGCGGCGGCGGAAAAGTATTTTGGTGGATGCTTTTAGGGTTTCTGGAATATTTCTAAATTTATAGGCCAAGGTAGGAGGTCAGGGGGTCATCGAGGGGCCCACAAGCCCTAGGGGTGCGCCCCCCTGGCCGCTCCCCCTGGATTGTCGTCTCCTTGGGGCTTCTCTGACTTGGACTCCAAGTCCCATATGTGTCTTCCGGTCCAAGAAAAATCATCGCGAAAGTTTTATTCTGTTTGGACTCCGTTTGATATTCCTTTTCTGCGAAACTCAAAAACAAGGGGAAAACAGAAACTGGCACTGGGCTCTAGGTTAATAATCTAGTCCCAAAAATAATATAAATTAGCATATTAATGCATATAAAACATCCCAAACAGATAATAGAATAACATGGGACAATAAAAAATTATAGATACGTTGGAGACGTATCAGGCCTCCAAGCGCAGAGTTTTGTAGGACCGTAGCAATTTTCCCTCAAGTGGATGACCTAAGGTTTATCAATCTGTGGGAGGCATAGGATAAAGATAGTCTCTCTCAAACAACCCTGCAATCAAATACAAGAAATCTCTTGCGTCCCCAACACACACACCCAATACAATGGCAAATTGTATAGGTGCACTAGTTCGGCGAAGAGATGGTGATAAGAGTGTAGTATATGGATAGTAGATACAAGTTTCTATAATCTGAAAATAAAAAAACAGCAAGGTAGCAAGTGATAAAACGGAGCACAAATGGTATTGCAATGCTTAGAAACAAGGCCTAGGGTTTGTACTTTCACTTGTGCAATCTCTCAACAGTGCTAACATAATTGAGTCATATAACAATCCCTCAACGTGCGACAAATAGTCACTCCAAAGTTCTTATCTAGCGGAGAACATAAGATGAAATTGTTGTAGGGTACTAAACCACCTCAAAGTTATATTTTTCAATCAATCTATTGAGCCATCCCTATAAGTGTCACAAACAGCCCTAGAGTTCGTACTCAAATAACACCATATGATACACATCAACCAACTCTAATGTCACCTAGATACTCCAATGTCACCACAAGTATTCTTGACTTGATTATTCAATATGAATCAAACAACTTCAGATCCATAATACAATCCAACACAAAGAACTTCAATGGGTGCCCCAAGATTTCTACCAGAGAAAGAAAGACGAAAATGTGTATCAACCCCTATACATAGATTACCCCACTGTCCCGATAATCTGCAACTTGAATACCAAAACATATATCAAGTGAATCAATAGAACACCCCATTGTCACCACGGGTATCCATATGCAAGGCATACATCAAGTGTTCTCAAATCCAAAAAGAATTCAATCAATTAATAGTGAAGCCTCAAAGGTAAAACTCAATGCATCACAACAAGATCAAGAGGGAGAAACACCATATGATCCAACTATATTAACAAAGCTCGTGATACATCAATATCGTGCCAAATCAAGAACACGAGAGTGAGAGATAGATAGAGAGAGAGAGAGAGAGATCAAACACATAGCTACTGGTACATACACCCAGCCCCGAGGGTGAACTACTCCCTCCTCGTCATGGAGGCCGCTGAGATGATGAAGATGGCCTCCGGTAGGGTGCCAGAGAAGGCCTCCAGATGGGATCACTTTGCTATGGAGGCTTGCGGCAGCGGAGCGGAAGTTCTAGGTTTCTTTCTGGGTTTTTTGGTATTTATAGGAACTTTTGGCGTTGGTTTCACGTCAAGGGGGCCCACGAGGGAGCGACGTAGGTGCCACCTGGGGGTGGGGGGACCCGCGCCTACCATGCTTGTCGCTTCCTCGTGAGGCTTCTGGTCCTTCCTTGAAGCTTCTAGGGTCTCTTATGGTACACAAAAAATCACCGTAAATTTTCAGCCCATTCTGAGAACATTTATTTCTCCATAAAAAACAACACCACGGTAGTTCTGCTGAAAACATCGTCAGTCCGGGTTAGTTCTAATCAAATCATACCAAAACCATACAAAATTGTTGTAAACATGGCATGAATACTTCATAAATTATAGATACATTGGAGATGTATCAGCATCCTCAAGCTTAATTCATGCTTGTCCTCGAGTAGGTAAATGATAAAAGAAATGATTTATGAAGTGTGAATGCTTGTATAGTGCATAAGTTTGATCAGTGATAGGCCCAAACACTTTTCTAGCATCATTATATATCACAAACAATAGCTCGTCTTAAAAGTTCTCACGATCAAGTAGCAATCAATTCACATGTTATGGTTCAAACAATTCATTCTCTTGAAACTTAACAACCTATGTTCTTAGTCACCAAACAATTCCAATTCAACTTATTTTCAACAACGTCTAAGTAAGAGCTCCACATACTCAATTATCTTATAGTCTTCTATGATTGCTAGTACTAAAAGCATATTTTAGAACAAATGGCATCCATCAAACACAGAGAAAGATAGGGGCTTAATGTTTTGCCCCCCAACTTATTTATCATAGAGATAATTGTCAACAATAATAATTCATGATCAAATATATTTGAATGGCCATATAAGCCTAGATCTTTCCCTACCACATGATGCTTGCCAACTAGAGAATAATTGAGGTTGAAATGAGAAGGAATACTATTGACTCTTGCATGAAAGTAAAAATTGAAAAGTAAAAGATAGGCCCTTCACAGAGGGAAGCATGGATTTGCAGAGGTGCTAGAGCTCATTTCTTAAAACATAGATGAATACATTTTGAGAGGCATGCCTTTCCTGTCAACGTCGCGACCGAGAGTTCTAAATATCTTCCATGCTAAACACATTATCGACGGTTCCCAAATGGAAAGGTAAAGTTAACTCCCCTCCACCATTCAAACACAAGCCATGGCTAGCCGAATCCTTGGGTGCCCTCCATACAATCAACTTTCCAGCGGAGTTTGTTTCTTTATTTTTCATTTTGATCATGGGACTTGGCATCCCAATTACCAGCCTCTCCCGTGCAATGACAAGTGAATAAAGACTCGTCGTGAGAATAACCCGCTTAGCATGGAAGATATTGACCACCCCCTACCGCTCCATGAGCAGTACGAGCACACGAAACAGATGCTTATTTGAATGATTGGAGGTGGCACATGCAAATTTACTTGGAATGACAGAGTAATACCGTATGTAGGTAGGTATGGTGGACACTCATGGAAGAAACTTGGCTCAAGGATTTTGGATGCACAAGCATTATTCCCTCTTAGTACAAAAATTTGGCTAGCAAAAGATTCTAAACAAGCACCACATGTTGGAGGACCCATAACAATATAACTTTGATGCAAATATACCCAAACATAACTCATTATGTTCTCTTCCTTGTCCAACTTAAACTAATTTGCTCAAGTTTGAAAATAATTAATGGGTATTCACAATCATAAAATATGTCCAAGATAATATTTTTGTATGTGAAAGTTCTCTTCCATATACAAATCATTCATGAATTGCTTGTATGACCAATATTGTGATTGTCAAGCTTTAATAAATTTCACTTTCTAAACCCAATGTGAAACTAATGCTAGGCATGATACAAGCATACGAAGGACATATAATTTCAACTTTATGATATTTAATTCATTCAACAATTTACTCTTATGATATAAGTGAAGAACGAGAGTAAATGATAAACTACTCCAAAAATAGACAAGTGAAGATCAATGAGTAGTCAAATAATTAAGTAGCTATGTGAGGACTATCTCTCTTTTAAAACTTTCATATCTAACTATTTTATTCAAACAGAAAGCAAAAAATAAAGGGCACTCCAAGAATAGCACATATCATGTGAACAAGTAAAAACTTAGGCTCAACCAAACTAACGGATAGTTGTTAAGGAAGAAAGGTGGGATGCCTACCGGGGCATCCCCAAGCGTAGATGCTTGAGAATTATTGGAATATGAACTTGGGATGCCTTGGGCATCCCCTAGCTTGAGATTTTGTGTTCCTTAATTCCTCTCATATCACGATTTCCCTAAATCTTAAAAACTTCATCCACACAAAACTTAACAAGAATTCGTAAGATAAGTTAGTATAAATCAATGCAAAACCTTATCATTCTCTACTGTAACAAATCACTAAAATTATAATTTAACAGTGCATACTAATGCCTCTGCATATTCAATACTCCTATCCTCAAATAGAATCATTAAACAAGCAAACATATGCAAACGATGCAAATTACAGCAGTCTATCTAAACAGAACAGACTGTAAAGGATGAAGAAAGACCAATACTTCTCTAACTCCAATTTTTTTTGAAAAATTATCACACTGTAGAAAATTTATTATAGCTCACCATGTAAAATTTTCAAGATCTTATCATGTTCTGACTTTCTTAAAGAATTCAGACAATAATAGAAAACTTTATGTTTTCAAACAGCAACATATAGACTTGCAAAATGAGCATGGTAAAGGCTATACTTGACAATTTTATTGAAATAGAAGATACAAAACATTATTATAAATAGCAGCAAGCAAATCCAACTAAAATAAAATGACGCTCCAAGCAAAACACATATCATGTGACGAATAAAAACATAGCTCGAGGTTAACCGATAGTGTTGAAGATGAAAGAGGGGATGTCTTCTGGTGCATCCCCAAGCTTGGACGCCTCGGTCTTCCTTATATATTACATTGGGTTGCCTTGGGAATCCCCAAGCTTAGGGTCTTACCACTCCTTATTCTCCTCACATTGATATCTCACCCAAAACTTGAAAACTTCAATCACACAAAACTTAACGAAACTTCGTGAGATAGGTTAGTATGATAAAGAGCAAATCATTCACTTGGGTACTGTGAAGACAACATTCAAAAAATTTCTCATACAATGCCTACTGTAATCTATCATTTCTGCAATTTATATTCACCAACATAAGCCACAGAAACTATAAAACAAGCAAACTATGCATTGAAAACAGAATCTGCCAAAAACAAAATAGTCTGTAATGATCTAAACAACAACCATACTTATGTAACTCCAATTTTTTTGAAAAATTAGGCAAAGCGTAGGAAATTTGTATGCAAATCACGTGTATAAATTTTATAATTTTTCGATGCTCCAGTGATTTTGAACAATTCTCTTACTGGAGGCAAAAGTTTTTGTTTTTGCATAGAATCAAGTCAACTATCATCCACACTATCCCAAAGAGTTTACTTGGTACTTTATCGAAACAAAATCTATAATACATGATTACTACGGTAGCTTAATCATATGAATAAACAAAAACATTAGGTATAAGTATCGGGTTGTCTCCCAACAAGCATTTTTCTTTAATGCCTTTTTAGCTAGGCATGATGATTCCAATGATGCTCACATAAATGTGATGAATTGAAACAAAATGGGAGCATCATGAAACATATGGCAACAAAATTTAAGCCTAACACACTTCCTATGCATAGGTATGTTGCTAGGAAACAACTTGTGGGAGCAATAATCAACTAGCATAGGAAGGCAAAACAAGCATGACTTCAAAACTTTCACACATAGAGAGGAAACTTGATATTATTGAGATATGTAGAAGCATATGTTCCTCTCTCATAATAATTTTCAGTAGCATCATGAATGAAATTCAACAATATAGCTATCACATAAAGCATTCTTCTCATGATCCACATGCATAAAAAATTATGACTCTCCACATAAGCAAATTTCTTCGCATCAATAATAGTGGGAGCAAACTCAACAAAATAACTATCACATGATACTTGATTTACATAATCAATTTGAGCACTAAAATCACAAGCATCCCCAAGCTTATGGCATTGCATATAATTAGCGTCATGGGTATTCAAAGAAAGCGTACTAACAATATTGCAATCATGCTTATCATTCAAAGATTTTATGCCAAACATTTTATTGAATTCTTCCTCTAACACTTTGGCACAATTTTCCGATATCATTTTCGAGAAAGTTATTATAAAGATGAAGCATATGAGGCAACCAAAATTCCTTTTTTTGTAGTTTTCTTTTATAAAACAAACTAGTGATAAAACAAGAAACTAAAAGATTCAGTCGCAAGATTTAAAGATATACCTTCAAGCACTCACATCCCCAGCAACGGCGCTAGAAAAGAGCTTGATGTCTACTAAACAACTTATTCTTGTAGACTCTTGTTGGGCCTCCAAGCACAGAGTTTTGTAGGACAATAGCAATTTTCCCTCAAATGGATGACCTAAGGTTTATCAATCTGTGGGAGGCGTGGAATGAAGATAGTCTCTCTCAAATAACCCTGCAATCAAATACAAGAAATATCTTGTGTCCCCAACACACCCAGTACAATGGCAAATTGTATAGATGCACTAGTTCGGCAAAGAGATGGTGATACAAGTGTAGCATGGATAGTAGATATAGGTTTTTGTAATCTGAAAATAAAAAATAGCAAGGTAGCAAGTGATAAAATGGATTACAAATGGTATTGCAATGCTTAGAAACAAGGGCCAGGGTTCATATTTTCACTAGTGCAATCTCTCAACAGTGCTAACATAATTGAATCATATAACAATCCCTCAACGTGCGACAAAGAGTCACTCCAAAGTTCTTCTTATCTAGCGGAGAACATTAGATGAAATTGTTGTAGGGTACGAAACCACCTCAAAGTTATCTTTTCCGATCAATCTATTGAGTCATCCCTATAAGTGTCACAAACAACCCTAGAGTTCGTACTCAAATAACACCATATGATACACATCAACCAACTCTAATGTCACCTAGATACTCCATTGTCACCACAAGTATTTGTTAGTTGATTATTCGCTATGCATCAAACAACTTCAGATCCATAATATTCAATCCAACACAAAGAACTTCAAAGAGTGCCCCGAGGTTTCTACCGGAGAAAGAAAGACGAAAACATGTATCAAACCCTATGCACAGATTACCCTAATGTCACCTCAAGAATCCATGAGTTGAGTGCCAAAACATACATCAAGTGAATCGACATAATACCCCATTGTCACCACGGGTATTCATATGCAAGACATACATCAAGTGTTCTCAAATCCATAAAAGTATTCAATCCGATAATAGTGAAACCTCAAAGGTAAAACTCAATTCATCATAACAAGATAGAGAGGGAGAAACGCCATATGATCCAACTATATTAACAAAGCTTGTGGTACATCAAGATCGTGCCAAATCAAAAACACGAGAGAGAGAGAGAGAGATCAAACACATTACTGGTACATACTGTCGGATTTGGGGTTCCGCAGACCCTTCAGAGGTTCGAACTCTGGGGTGCGCACGAAGAACTCTCTCCTCCCAGTCTGCCCGCTCAACGATCCCACGGCCTAGCTCGACGAACCCAAAGAACAAGGGACACAAGGATTTATCCTGGTTCGGGCCACCTTGCGGTGTAATACCCTACTCCAGCTTTGTGGTGGATTGCCTTGAGGGGCTGAGGACGAACTAGTACAGTGGTGGAACAGCCTCAGGAGGTGAGGTGTTCTTGGGCTCGATGAGCTGGTGAGGTGGTTAGGGTAGAATCGATCTATCCCCCTCTATGGTTGTGGCTAAGTCCTATTTATAGCGGCCTTGGTCCTCTTCCCAAACGTAGGCGGGAAGGGATCCCACAATGGCCAATTTTGAAGGAGACAACTAGTACAAGCTATCCTGACAAAAGTAGTCTTCGCCTGCCAAAGGCTCTGGTGGTGATGGTGCTGAGGGAGTCCTGGCTTAGGGGGTCCTCGGACAGCCGGACTGTTGGACTATGAACATACAAGATTGAAGACTTCGTCCCGTGTCCGGATGGGACTCTCCTTTGCATGGAAGGCAAGCTTGGCTATAAGGATATGTAGATCTCCTCCCTTGTAACCGACTCCGTGTAACCCTAGCCCCCTTCGGTGTCTATATAAACCGGAGGGTTTAGTCCGTAGGACAACAACAACAACAACAACAATCATACCATAGGCTATCTTCTAGGGTTTAGCCTCTACGATCTTGTGGTAGATCAACTCTTGTAATACTCATATCATCAAGATCAATCAAGCAGGAAGTAGGGTATTACCTCCATCGAGAGGGCCCGAACCTGGGTAAACATCGTGTCCCCCGCCTCCTGTTACCATCCGCCTTAGACGCACAGTTCGGGCCCCCTACCCGAGATCCGCCGGTTTTGACACCGACATTGGTGCTCTCATTGAGAGTTCCACTGTGCCGTCACCGTAAGGCTAGATGGCTCCTTCGATCATCGACAATGATGCGATCCAGGGTGAGGTTTTCCTCCCCGGACAGATCTTCGTATTCGGCGGCTTCGTACTGCGGGCCAACTTACTTGGCCATCTGGAGCAGATCGAGAGCTACGCCCCTGGCCATCAGGTCAGATTTGGAAACTTGAACTATACGGCCGACATCCGCAGAGACTTGATCTTCGACAGATTTGTGCCCATGTCAGGTGCGCCGCACAATCACGACGAGCATGACTTAGCTCTGCCGTCGGATAGTGTTCGGGAGATCACACCTGCAAATACTCCGGCCCTCAATCCGGAACAAATTGCGCCATCTGAGGACGGGTGGATGGATCCCGTCATGAAGGCCGCACACTCAGTGGCGATAGAGCCGAATACTGACTTCACCTCCTACGAGACCCGTGTTGCGGAACCGTTGGATTCGTCCCCGGCCATGGACTCCGAGCCGCCTGCATCCGTGCCTGTTGAATCCGATTGGGCACCGATCATGGAGTTTACCTCCGCGGATATCTTTCAGCACTCGCCCTTCGGCGACGTGCTAAACTCGTTGAGGTCTCTCTCCCTGTCAGGAGACCCTTGGCCGAACTATGTCCGGCTAGAATGGGATGCGGACGACGAAGAAATTCGCTCCCCACCCACCACCCACTTAGTAGCCACTGTCGACGATTTAACCAACATGCTCGACTTCGGCTCCGAAGACATCGACCGTATGGATGACGATGCAGGAGACGAACAAGAACCACTGCCCACAGGGCGCTGGACTGCCACCTCATCGTATGACATATACATGGTGGACACCCCCAAAGAGGGGGATGGCGATAAGACAACGGAGGATAATCCCTCCAAGAAGCAACCAAAGCGAGGGCGTAGGCGCCGCTCCAAATCCCGCCTTGGCAAGAACAGCAATAACAGCGCAGGAAAAAATAACACCCTGGTCGACTCTAGAGGAAACGACGACCACATAGACCCAGAAACAGAATAGGATGAACCAGTGGACGGCGAACATAGTACGGAACCGCTATCCGATCACGGCGACGCCGAGGATAAAGCTCATCAACCTCTCTCCGGAGAGGAAAACAGTCTGGACGACGATGCACACATCATCCCGGAAAGGCACTTGGAACAAGAGAACCTCCGTAGAAGGCTTATTGCCACCGCGAGGAGTCTGAAGAAGCAGAAGCAAAGGCTTAAGGCCACGCAGAATACGCTCAACAGTAGATGGAACAAAGTGCTTGAAACTGAAGAAAAGTATGGTGGCAGTCGCCACACAAAGAGCTATCCAAAGCGCAAGCTCTTGCCCGAATTCGATGATGAGGCCTTAGAGCCCACACAGCCGAAAAATAAAATGGCCGACAGGTCGGATCGACCACCTCGTGGCCGTGATAGAGCGGCTAACGAGACCGCACATAAGTCAGCACATGATCCATGCGAGGACTCGCATCAAAAGACCGGCGTGACCAGATCTATCTACGGATCTAGGAAGCGCGCTCCAGCGCATAATCAAAACCGAACACTACAACCGTCAGAACGCCATGATACATCCAAATACAGGGGTGCCGCGCACCCCCTATGTTTCACCGATGAGGTGCTGGATCACGAATTTCCAGAGGGATTCAAACCCGTGAACATAGAGGCGTACGACGGAACGACAGACCCTGGGGTCTGGATTGAGGACTTCATCCTCCATATTCATATGGCTCGGGGAGACGATCTCCACGCCATCAAATACTTGCCCCTCAAGTTGAAAGGACCAGCTCGGCACTGGCTGAAGAGCCTCCCCGAAAATTCGATTGGAAGTTGGGAGGAGCTTGAGGATGCTTTTAGGGCTAACTTTCAAGGGACCTATGTCCGACCTCCGGATGCAGACGATTTAAGTCATATAATTCAACAGCCCGGGGAGTCAGCCCGAAAGCTTTGGAACAGATTTCTCACTAAGAAGAACCAAATCGTCGATTGCCCGGACACCGAAGCCTTAGCAGCTTTCAAACACAGCGTCCGAGACGAATGGCTCGCCAGACACCTCGGCCAAGAAAAACCAAGGACAATGGCAGCCCTAACAAGCCTTATGACCCGATTTTGCGCGGGCAAAGATAGCTGGCTGGCCCGTAGTAGCACCAGTGACCCAGGCACATCTGAAGTCAGGGATGGTAATGGAAAACCACGACGTAATAAAAGCAAGCGTCGGAATAACGAAGACAGCCCAGACAACACGGCGGTAAACGCCGGATTTAGGGGCTCTCGACCCGGTCAGCGGAAAAAGCCTTTGAAAGGCAACAGAGATGGACCGTCCAGCCTAAACAAGATTCTAGACAAATTATGTCAGATTCATGGCACCTCCGATAAACCTGCAAATCACACCCACAGAGAATGCTGGGTCTTCAAGCAGGCCAGCAAGTTAAACGCCGAACACAAGGGGAGGGATACACCAAGTGAAGACGAGGATGAGCCTCGCCAGCAAAGCACTGGGGGACAGAAAAAATTCCCACCAGAGGTCAAAACAGTGAACATGATTCACGTGACGAAGAGGAGAAGCAAACATGCACTCCGAGACATACGTGCCGTAGAGCCTGTCACCCCTAAGTTCAACCCTTGGTCGGCCTGCCCGATCACTTTTGATCGCAGGGATCACCTGACAAGTATCCGGCACGGAGGATTGGCTGCCTTGGTGCTAGACCCAATTATCGACGGATACCATCTCACCCAAGTCCTCATGGACGGCGGCAGTAGTCTTAATCTGATATATCAGGACACAGTCCACAAAATGGGGATAGACCCGACAAGAATCAGCCACAGTAATACTACCTTTAAAGGAGTAATACCAGGCCCTGAGGCCCACTGTACGGGCTCTCTAGTACTAGAGGTTGTATTCGGTTCTCCCGACAACTTCCGAAGTGAAAAGTTAACCTTCGACATCGCTCCATTCCGAAGCGGCTATCAAGCACTACTCGGAAGAACAGCTTTCGCTCGTTTTAATGCAGTACCGCATTATGCTTCTCTTAAGCTTAAGATGCCCGGTCCACATGGCATCATCACAGTTAGCAGAAATGTTGAGCGTTCCTTACGCGCAGAGAAACGTGTGGCGGCTTTAGCGGCCGAACACTAAACGGCCCCTCCAATCAGAATAAACGATCGGTCATCAAGACCGCGGACACGACTAGACGAGTCTGGCGCATCACTAGCTGTAACAGCTTGGATAAACCTGAGATTGGTTTGATGGATATACCCCCGAAGGTGGTACCAGGGGCTTCCCGCATGTAAAAAGGACTACAATTCGGCTCGACCTTACTTATCTTGAATTTTAATGGTTTATTGAGAATAACCAATTTTTCGCACGACAACTTTCACCTAAGTTCTTCTCTTTTACAGATGATAATCGTGCTACACCCTTCCAGGATACGGCACAACGGAGACACAGGCGTAGACGTGCAGCAGGGCCCCGCTCAAAGGTTTCTTTTTAGATTAAGACCCTGTGTAAACCTTTTTTACTGTCTCTTGTTGCTTCACATCCTCCAGATACTCAGTATAACCGAGAGGGATGTTGACGTTATTGGCATTTCGCCACATCAGAATAATGCACGTACCTGGACACTTGGGGTTCATTATCAAGGGCGTTACTCAGCCCGGTATATGTTGTAAAGACCGAATACCTTAGGGAGTGTTCGGCGTCGCGAGTTTGGCCTTATATGCATCAGCTCCGAATCATGTCTTTGGTCAAATGTTGGGTTTGCCCGGCTCTCGCGTTTTGCTACCTTACGTTCCGCTCTATCGGCTAAGGTGGCACTGGGAGAACTACTGCGATTGTGCCCTAGTTCATCCGGACGAGCACCTCAGTAAAGCCGAAAACTGACTGTCATGATAAAGCGTGAGACTGGTCAACCACTCGATGACTCATCGGAATCTTCGGGATTCCTCCGCATTAACGAAGGACCGGTTTCCCCGATCATCTACGTACGCGCATCATATTCGGATAGCCGCGAAAATACCAGGGGCTATATCGTAGCCCCACTGTCAAACTTTTATGGTTAAGTGAAAGTGTTAAAGCAATATAGTCCGATTGCCTCGTTCGCCGCGCTACCACCTCCTTCATGGACCAAGACGTTGGATCAAGTGTGAAGACGCACTTTTGCGAACACCCCCGCATTATATGCGTGGGGGCTGAAGCCGACGACTGCAAACTTTCAGTATATATATATATACACACATACATACATAAACGACCGCACAGGAGGCATAATAATACTTTCAGGCAAAAGTATAAACACAGCCTTTATAATTCAAATAACATTGTTCTTACAATTGGGATACATGTCACTAGAACATGATACTCTTCGAGCACTGAGCCTCTATTACACGAGCGCCTTCTAAGACTTCTTCAAAATAGTGCTCACCCGGTACCCGGCCTACCGCCGAACTCTGGGATGCAATAGCGGTGGCCTCCATCTCTGCCCAGTATGTCTTGACACGGGCAAGAGCCATCCGCGCACCCTCTATGCACGCCGACCTCTGCACAGCGTCGATATGCGGCACAACACCAAGGAATTGTTGCACTAAGCCAAAATAACTATTTGGCTTTGGTCCTTCCGGCCAAAGATGATCCACAACAGACCTCATGGTAAGCCCGGACAACCTATGGAGCTCGGCCCACTCGGCCATTTGCTCATTTAACAGCAGCGGACGCGCCGGAGCATTGAACTGCGACCAGAACAACTTTTCCACCTCGTGATCTTTTTATCTTCGAAAAACTTGGTCGCATCAGCGGCACTTGCTGCCAAATCCAGGTACGCGTCCGCAGAACTCCATAATTGATCCAGAAGGGCATACTTAGGATCTCCGAACTTTGTCCGCAACAAAAAGGGCTTCCCAGCCGTGATATTTCTGGCTTGACGTAGCTCCTCCTTCGTCGCTCTGATATTAGGGCAGACTTCCTTGGCTGCTACCGTGGCTTTCTCCGGGTCCGCCGTCTTCGTTTGGTTTTGCTTTTCAAGAAGCTCATAACGGTCGGCGGCATCTTTCAGCTCAACAGCCATCTTGGCTATTTTCTCTCTGCTCTGGCAATGCGCAGCCTGTTCGGCTCTTAGCTCTTTGACCGCCTTTAGGGCGGCCGCATCACTCCTCCTGGCTTGTTCCTTGGCTCGGGCAAGTTCCGCCCGAAGGGTCTCCACGGCGGCAGCTCCATCTACAGTCACAGCATATTACAGATACTAGCATCATGCTCCTCTTAATATGTGTTGAACATGGGAGAATATGTACCCTGTGCCTCGTCAAGCCGCTTGTTTACAAGCACGATGTTGGCATCTGCCGCTTCAGTTCGGCAAACTCAACAGTCCGCCTAGCCACCGGACCCTCAGCCGCCTGCATGTGAAAGCAGCACGGTTATTACCTGGGAGTATGATCCTCTATTTGCCGTCTTTTTTGACAGCAATTAGAGTCTCAGGGGCTACTATCTGCATAGGGTACACTTAGCGTGTGCGGTACCATCAAAAAATATATATTACTTTGCCTACCTCAAAGCCTCTCAGCAGGCTCATAAAAGCTTCATGCAACCCGCTTTCGGCGGATGAAATCCTCTAAACCACCGTACCCATTAGCGTACGATGCGCTTCTGAGATAGCCGCTTGCTCCAGAAGATTCATCAGTGCGTCTGGTCGCGCACCGAACAGTCCTGGACTCTTTCTGTTGCTCTCCTTAGGAGCTGAATACTCCGGACTTCGGGTGGCCGAAGGGTTACCCTCTGGCCTTGGCGGATCAGGAGAAATCCTCCTTGACGACACCTCAGGGTCGTCCACTTCACAAGGCGGGGAGGCACGGGGAGGCGTTTTGCTCTCCATCATCTCCGGAAGAAGATCCCCCGAAGACGAACTCTGTCGAGAAGGGCTACAATCTGAACTACAAGACACACGTCTCGGTTATTGTTCTCAGAAATGAAGCAGGGTATATTTACTATAAAGTACTTTTGTTTACTTACAGCTCGGTGGAGGGCTGGTCCCCTTGCGGGTACTGTGCGGTAAGGATGCCCTCCGGGGTAGGGTCCTCTGACAAAGGTTTCTTCCCTCGTTTGAAAGCCATTGTTTCCAATTCTTCATAGGCGGCCCTCTTTCTTCCTTGGGGAGGGGGAATTTTAGATTCTTCTCCCCGGTTATCCTCCTTCGCGGAGGCACTAATTCCCCCGGTTAGGATGAATAACGAGTGAGGCCCACTTTCGGCTTCTTTGTTCCTCCCTTTATCTTCCCCTGATGGCGCTTGATAAGGCGCAAGCTCAAGCATCCTGGCTAGTACAGGATCCGGTGGGCCTTCGGGAAGGGGGGCCGAACACCTGATCATCTTCGCCTTTTTTATTCAGCCCTGGTCAAAAGGCGACTTTTCAGAATGATGTTGTGGTAAATTAAAAGACAACATGTTCGGCCGCGGAATTACTTACTTGGGTATCTGGACGATTGCAGCTCAGACCCGCATCCTCGATGGTGTTTGGACACTTTATTTGTGATCCGAAGAACAATCCATACATCTCTTCATGCGTCATGCCGAAGAAGTGTTGAATAGTTCGCGGTCCTTCCGGGTTGAACTCCCACATACGGAGAGGTCGACGTTTGCAAGGCAGGACTCGACGAACTAGCATGACTTGCATTACCTTGACAAGGCTGACATCTCTCTCGAGGAGATCTCGGATGCGGCTCTGCAATGTCGGCACATCATTTACTGGCCCCCAGTCCAGCCCCTTGTTGACCCATGACGCCAGTCGTGGCGGGGGGCCCGAGCGGAAAGCAGGGGCGGCAACCCACTTAGTACCACGGGGAGCTGTGATGTAAAACCACTCCCGTTGCCATAAGCTGGACACCTCCGGAAAGGAACCCTTTGGCCATGGAGCATCGGCGCCTTTGCTTATTATGGCACCTCCGCATTCTGCGTGTCACCCATTAATCATCTTCGGCTTCACATTAAAGGTCTTGAGCCACAAGCTGAAGTGTGGGGTGACGTGGAGGAAGGCCTCACACACGACGATGAACGACGAGATGTGAAGGATGGAATCCGGGGCCAAGTCATGGAAATCGAGCCCGTAATAGAACATGAGCCCTCTAACAAAGGGATCTAGACTAAAACCTAACCCTCAGAGGAAGTGGGAAATGAATACGACACTCTCGTTGGGCTCGGGAGTAGGAACGACCTGCCCTCGAGCAGGCAGCCTGTGCGAGATTTCGGCGGTCAGATACCTGGCTTCTCTTAGCTTCTTGATATCCTCCTCTGTGACAGAGGAGGGCACCCACCGACCTTGAAGGTTGGATCCGGACATGACTGAAGGTCCGAAGCGCCTAGCCTGAGCCTTGGGTGTTGGAACTCAAGGTGGGGGAAGGATTCGATTGAGTGCGAGAAGAAAAGGACAGGCCTTAGCCCCTTTATAAAGAGGGTGAATATCAAGCGTCCTCCGCGTGGCCGTTTGGAACTTGCCTAAAATCGAGGAGTCATACCAGCAGGCACGATGGGGTTACCCACGCCCGTATTGATGAGAATCCCGTGAAAAAGGGGCACGATCTCTGCTTCGACAGGACGTGCCTATAAAACCGCCTCGCGACACGTGCAGTGGCAGGCTCAAAAAAACGGTTCGTCATGACCAGACCACGGCAGTACGTCACGTTATGAAAAGCTGTCAGCAGATTAGATTTGTGGAAATATTATTCTCTCTACGGTGGTATGTGGAATTTGTTTTGTAGAGCCGGACATTATCCTTGTGTTCAAAAACTTCTGTGGAATATTCGGAGGAGGAACCCGCCTTGCAATGCCGAAGACAATCTGCGCGCCGGACTCATCGTCATTGAAGCCTGGTTCAGGGGCTACTGAGGGAGTCCTGGATTAGGGGGTCCACGGACAACCGGACTATATCCTTTGGCCGGACTGTTGGACTATGAAGATACAAGATTGAAGACTTCGTCCCGTGTCCGGATGGGACTCTCCTTGGCGTGGATGGCAAGCTTGGCTATATGGATATGTAGATCTCCTCCCTTGTAACCGACTCTGTGTAACCCTAGCCCCCTCCGGTGTCTATATAAACCAGAGGGTTTAGTCCGTAGGACAACAACAACAACAATCATACCATAGGCTAGCTTCTAGGGTTTAGCCTCTACGATCTCGTGGTAGATCAACTCTTGTAATACTCATGTCATCAAGATCAATCAAGCAGGAAGTGGGGTATTACCTCCATCGAGAGGGCTCGAACCTGGGTAAACATCGTGTCCCCCGCCTCCTGTTACCATCCGCCTTAGACGCACAGTTCGGGACCCCCTACCCGAGATCCGCCGGTTTTGACACCGACAGTTGCGGCGGGCTCCGCAATGACCTCCGTCCCGCCGTCCTGGCGGTCTTGGTCTTGTTGCACCGATAAGGAAGCCTTCGCTTGATTCCTCGGGACTCCGCGCCTGCGCTTGCCTCCTTAGCACCAAAAAGGAAACTGGTACACCGCGCCCGCTGGCACCCGCCTGGCCTTGGTCGTCATGGCTCACGTCATGTGAACCTCGCGAGGTGCACCTTGCATAGATATCTCCGCTCCTCGGGAGCCATCCTAGTGAGGCAGCCCCCAGGGAGGTCTCGGTGTCGTCCGCCTCATGAGGCTTGGCCCCTCGCGAGGGTCTTGAGTTGTTGCTGCTGAAGCTGGGCCATACCGAGCCGTCGATGGAGACACGCCACGGGCCGCAGGCAGGCAATTCTGGGCACCCCCGTTCCCAGGATGCCGACAGTAGCCCCCGGGCCCAAGGCGCGCTTGAACTTGGCTTCAAGGCGAAGCCAAAGGGCAAGTGCGGAGCGCCGCGGGCCCCGACCGCATGCGGCCCCGGTCGACGCGTGGCGATTGATGGGACGTGGGCGCCTCCGCTTCCCCACGCTGCCTTGGCAACCGTCCTCGACTTGACAAGACTCTGCTGCATGCAGAGAAAAACCATCGTTACGTACGATTGTGGAGGCCGGCGGTTGGCCTCCTCCTGGCTATAAATGAGGAGAGGGGCGAAGCCCCCCTTTCCCATCTCCTTCTCCTTGCCGCCTGCTCCTTCTTCTTCCTCCTTGCTTCGTCGTCTTGTTGCAGCCTCCATGGCGCCGACGAAGAGGTTCTCCACCGCAGAGAATGGGAAAGCTCGCCAGGAGGGGACTGGCTCGCCGCCACTCGAGAGAGGGCGGGGCCGCCCTCGTAAGCATGCCGCTACCCCTGCAGTGGCGCCTCGGGGCCATGGAAGCACTCCTTCGGGGACCGGCGTCGTCCTTGGCGGCCACGGCGGAAGCCGCCCCCGGCGAGGCAGCCCCCCTGCTAAGGGGAGGCGCGCCGTGGTTGCCCGGCCTCCCCGGACGCGCTTCCATTTAGTGGAGGTGCTCCCGGAGTTCATCGTGTGGTCGCTGAGTCCGGCCGGCACCTGGCTCTAGCTTCCGCGCTCCTTTGCCGGCGAGCTGCCGGCCGGGGGTCTTGACGGCTTCTGGCTGCAGGCCGACGGTTGCTGCAGCAAGGCCTCGTGGGTCGCGGTGGAGGTTTCTGCCATGGGCAATGTGGCCCTGGCCCACGGTTGGCAGACGTTCTCCCGCGCGCGCGGCCTGAGCAGGCAGTGCACCCTCCACTTCAAGTACGACGGCGCCGCAACTCTCTTCGTGAGGGTGTTTGGGGAAGACGGTCGCCGCGTAGGGTGCCGCCCCGAAGACAGCGGCGGTGACGATGAGCTCGGCCTTGGCGACGGCTGTGACGAGGCTGAGGGCGAACTTGCCCTTGGCGACGGCCGCGGATCGTCCAGCGGCGGCAGCTCCTCCGCCAGCGAGAGCATCAGCAGTGGCGGCTACGACCAGCCACCACGCCGCGGGGCTCGCTTCGAGGACGGTGGTGGGTCGTCCCGTCGCCACGCGACGGTGAAGCGCGAGGAGGGCTCAAGCCAAGCAGAGTCCGAGGGCCGCTGCGGTCGTGCGGCCGCTTTTGTTTAACATTTCCTTTCTTCCTGCATTTGAAAAAGTAGATAGCCCTGCTGGGGCATGTAATGAACCATGGTACTTATGCCGCTATGCTATGTTTATTATTCTTGCGTTATGCTATGGTGTTCGTGCTCCGTGTGAACGTAGAGGGATAACTTAGCTTGATACGCTCGGGGTGGCTTCCCGCCTCGCGAGGGCGCGCCTTTTGGCATCTGGTGAGGCCTCCTTGTTGCCGGCTCGGGAGCGGCTAGCCTCAGGAGACATCATCAGCATGGCTTAGTGCACTACGTCACAGTACCCGGGGGGCACAGACTTAAGAGGGTGCGCAAGTCATGAGCTCATTCGAGGGCGCCTCGTGAAGATCAAGGAAGCCGAAGCTCTGGAGCGACAGGGCTTTGGCGAGGTGTGCCCGTGGCGTTGGCTAGCCCAGCACACGGACACACCTGCCCAGCCCCCACGCGGGGCGCATGAGGGAGAGCGTCGGGCAACTGCCATCCTCCCTGTCGACAAAGAAACGAGCGAAGTAAAAGGGGAAAACTCAACCAAGCAATCGAGAAACGCCAAAACTCCAAATTTCATTAAAAGGTTGCAAACCAGCTACAGAAAGCAAATGAACATCTGCGTCCGGCACCTAGTCTAGTCTTCTCACCAGCGCGGAGCTAAGTGCTGCCACTAGGACGTGGGAGGGAGCCCCCGAGGCCCGAGGGCGGCACACCGGAGACTCCGGCGCGTGTACAGCCCCACTCATTATTACGTGAGAGTGTCACGAGCACAGGCACTGGGCCTTGCTTCATGGGTAGAACTTCCGGAGGTGCTGGATGTTCCAGGCGTTCTGGATGGGGATCCTGTCTTGCGTCTCCAGGCACACGACGCCAGGCCTGGAGACGCGGGCAATCCTAAACGGGCCCTCCCACATGGGTGAGAGCTTATGCAGCCCTTCCCTGGAGAGCACCCGCCTCAGGACGAGATCGCCCACGTCGAGCGTCCTGGAGCGGACACTGCGGCAGTGGTACCACTGTAGCGCCTGCTGGTACCTTGCCGCTCGGAGCGAGGCTTGGCGGTGGCGTTCCTCCCCTAGCACGAGGTCCATCCCCCGCCTGGCATCTTGATGTGCCTTGTCAAAGGCCAAGACCCATGTGGAGCGATGCTTGACCTCGTGAGGGAGAACCGCTTAGGCTCCGTAGATGAGGAAGAATGGAGTCTCGCCCGTTGGCTTGGTGGCGGTGGTGCGGATGGACCCTAGCACGGACTGGAGCTCGTCGTGTCAGCCTCTGCCGTAGGCCTCGACCTTCTTCTTGAAGGTCCTTGTCTTGAGGCCTCTCAAGACCTCCGCGTTGGCGCGCTCAACTTGGCTGTTGCTTCTGGGGTGTGCCACAGAGGCATAGCATATCTGCGTTCCAAGATTAGCACAATATGTTTTGAAGAGATTGCTAGTGAACTGCGAGCCGTTGTTGGTGATGATGCGATTAGGGACTCCGAACCAGCTTACAAGGCCTTGATGAACTTGACCGCTGAGCCGACAAGGATGGTACATACTAGCTCCACCTCCGCCCACTTGGTGAACTTGTGGATGGCAACATAGAGGTAGCGGTAGCCCCCGGGCGCCCGGGGGAACGGACCCAAAATGTCCAGCTCCCAGACTGCGAATGGCCACGAGAGCGGGATAGTCTGAAGGCCCTGAGCTGGTTGGTAGATTTGCTTGCCATGGAACTAGCAGGCCTCGCAGGGCCTCACCAGCTCGGTTGCATTGTTGAGTGCCGTGGGCCAGTAGAATCCACTGCGGAACGCCTTGCCCACCAAGGTGCGCGACGACGAATGATGCCCGCAGTCTCCGCCGTGTATGTCAGCTAACAGCTCGCACCCCTGCTCCCTGGAGATGCATCGCAGAGAAACATCGTTCGGCCGTTTGCGTTATACCTCACCGTCCTGAATGTAGTAGGCTGTAGCCTGCCGGGCTACGCGCTCCGCGTCTTCTCCTTCTCCGACAGGGTTCCTTGTGTCAGGTACGCCTTGAATTCTTCGGTCCAGCACCCCTCCTGGGGTTCGAGCGCGAGGAGTAGGCGTGCTCCCGAGGTCGGGCCGCAGGTGGGGGCTCCCGAGGTTGGTGGCAGGGGAAGCTCCTCCTGAGGCGGCGCTGGCCCCATAGCTGGAGGGGCCGCTGAGGGCTTGAAGAGCCGCTCCTCGAAGACACCGGGCTCCTGAGGCTGGCGCCTGGATGCCCTCTTGGTGATGTCGTCAGCTTCCTTGTTCATGTCGCGGGGCACATGCTGCAGTTCCAGGCCCAAGAATTGCTTCTCTATTTTGCGTACCTCTGCGAGGTATGCCTCCATGTGCTCGTCCTTCGGCTCGTACACTGCAGTTCGATGGCGTTTTCCCCGACGCGCTGCAAGGCGTCGACGACGCCTGCGCAGCGAGCCACCTCGCCGATCTGTTCGGCGAGACTCGCATCTCCGACGAGCCTGCGTCCGACGCAGGCACCGACTACCCCGAGAGCCGCCTCGTCAGCCTCCTCGACCAACTTCACGTCTCCAGCGAGCCTGCTGCGGACATGGAGTCGGTTGGCTCCACCGACCCGATGCTCATCAACTCCGACACCGCGTCGCTCGACACTTACCCCTCCGACGTGGTGGTCTTCGACGACCCCCTCCCTCGAGCTGACAGCGGCAGCAGCGCTGTCACCGAAGTGCTGGTCATCAGCCACGTCTCCAACTCCGGCGAGGACGCCCGCGACGCTCAGCAAGCGGCGATGCACGACCTCTCCATCCCCATCCCGGCCGACGCCGACGCCGAGACCCTGGAGGCACGCCGTCTTGCCCTCATCACGGAGAGCAAGAAGATAGCCTCGATGAGACGCCTCGCTGAGGCCCACCAGCGCGAAGTCGACCGCGCCGCCTTCAGGACGCCGCCGCCCAGCGGTCCGAGCCGAGCCGGCTTCGTCCAGAAGCGTGGCGCAGCCGTTGCCAGCATGCTGGGCGCAGATCGCCCCATCTACGCCACCCCGCTCGAGAATCTGCGAGCCGCTCAGGCGGCTGCAGAGGAGCTCAATGGGCTGGGGGCCGATGAGCTCCCCTACATGACAAGACGGATCCAGCAGCTGATCGACGCGGCTGCAGAACGGCACGAAGCTGGCGCCCGTGCTGATAGTCATCCCCCGCGCCGGGAGCACGCCGCGACGTCCCGCTCGCCGACTGCGAGCGGCACGCGCCAGAAGAAAGACAAGAAGCCGGCTGCCAGCCGCAGCCGGACTCGCATCACTATCGAGCGCGACGCGGATGGCCGCCCTCGGGCGGTCGAACACCAAGGAAACCTGCCGCCTCCCCCGCCTCGAAGAGAAAGACGCCTCACTCCGCCGCCCATCACGCATCCGACTCTTGGCGACCGACTCGGCCACCGAGAAGGAGTCGGCGAGAGTGACGCCAGCCACAGGATCGACCGCCTTGCCCGATCCTTGGCGTTAGAAGAAGAAGACGTTGTCGGCCCACCATGCTTTGGCCCCCGCATCCGCGACGAGCCCTTTCCCAAAGGGTTCTCGCTCCCCAGAGACACACCCAAGTACAACGGCTCGGTGAAGCCGGAAGATTGGCTCATCGACTACTCCACAGCCGTCAGCATCGCCAACGGCAATCGGCGCGTCGCCGTGAAGTACGTCCCTTTGATGCTGCAAGGCACGGCGCGCACATGGCTCAACAGCCTCAAGCCCTACAGCATCAACAGTTGGCTGGATTTCACCGAAGTTTTCGTCCGCAACTTCACCAGCACCTACAAGCGGCCTCCCAAGCCTCGCCAACTCTCCCTCTGCGTCCAAGGGCCCAACGAGTCGACCCGCGACTACCTCACACGATGGGCCGAGCTCCGCAACTCCTGCGAGGGAGTGCACGAGGTCCAGGCCATCGAATACTTCACCGCCGGGTGCCGAGAGGGCACCCTCCTCAAGCACCGACTCCTCTGCGACGAGCCGGCTACCCTCGACGAGTTGCTGATCACCGCCGACAAGTATGCCACTGCCGACTCCTCCATGAAGACCGAGCTCCGAGTGGACGCCTCGGGGAAAGTAGTTGCTCCGGCTCCCAAGACGCCGGCTGGCGACCCTAACCGGCGCCCCTACCAGAACGACCGCAAGCGCAAGGGCCCCATGCTGACTTCCTCCAGCCGGCAGGTGGCCACAATTGAAGACGAGCAGCCCGAGGAGCGGCCCGCACCCAAGAAGAAGGGTGGCCGGCCGCCCTGGCAGCCGTCCTTCTCCTACGAACAAGCACTCGATGCTCCCTGCAAGTTCCACAGCGGCGCGAAGCCGTCCAACCATACAACACGGAAATGCCATTGGCTCACCCGCATCACCAAGGGAGAAGGGATGGTGCCGCCTCCACCTCCCGGCCCGCCGCCTCCAGCTCCCCAGCAGCCGGCGGCCCGGCCGGCAGTCGGCGCCATCCAAGATGAGTTCCCCGAAGCGCACGACGCCTACGTCGTCTTCACAAGTCAAGTCGACGACAAGCGCAGCCGACGCCGGCAGCACCAAGAAGTAAACGCAGTCGCCTCTAGCACCGCCGAGTTCATGCACTGGTCGGAAAAGCCCATCAGCTGGAGCCAGGCCGACCACCCAGAGGTGATGCCTTCGCCTGGCTCCTATGCTATGGTCTTGGACGTCACCCTTGCGACGGAGAGGCGAGCCGCCAGATTTTCCCGCGTCCTGATAGACGGCGGAAGCAGTATCAACATACTGTACCGCGACACCATGGACAAGCTGAACATCAAAGCGAAGCAGCTTATGCCGAGCCGCACCGTCTTCCATGGTATCGTACCCGGCCTATCTTGCTCTCCAATCGGCAAGATCAAAATGGATGTTCTCTTTGGAGACAAAGATCACTTTCGCCGGGAAGCAATATGGTTCGAGGTGGTGGATTTGGAGAGCCCCTATCATGCACTACTTGGCCGGCCTGCTTGGGCCAAGTTCATGGCTGTGCCCCACTATGCCTACCTGAAGATGAAGATGTCGAGCTCGAAGGGGATCATCACGGTAGCCGGCGACTACAAGAAGTCCACCGAGTGTGCCACGGCCAGCAGCCGGCTGGCCGAGTCCCTCGTGGTGGCCGAAGAGAAGAAGATGTTGGAACGGGTTGTGGCCATGGCCGGCAAGCAGCCGGCCTTGTCCCCCAACCCCAAGGACTGTGATGCGCAGGGCTCCTTCCAGCCTGCCAAAGAGACGAAGAAGATACCTCTAGACCCGGAGCACCCGGAGAGGTTCGCCGTGATTGGGGCGAACTTGGACAGTAAATAGGAAGGCGAGCTTGCCGACTTCCTCCGTGAGAATCGAGACATCTTTGCATGGTCCCCAAAGGACATGCCGGGTCTCCCGAAGGATTTCGCCGAGCACAAATTACATGTCCGAGCTGATGCGAAGCCGGTCAGGCAACCCCTCCGCCGACTATCAGAAGAGAAGCGAAGAATCGTGGGAGAAGAGATAGCCCGGCTCCTTGCAGCCGGCTTCATCATGGAGGTGTTCTTTCCAGAATGGCTTGCCAATCCAGTTCTGGTTTTGAAGAAGAATAACAAGTGGCGCATGTGTATAGACTACACAAGTTTGAACAAGGCCTGCCCAAAGGATCCGTTTGCTTTGCCACGGATTGACCAAGTGATAGACTCCACAGCCGGATGCGAGCTGTTATGTTTTTTGGATGCATACTCAGGGTATCATCAGATCAAGTTGGACCCGGCTGACCGCCTAAAGACTGCCTTCATCACACCCTTTGGAGCTTTCTGCTACCTGACAATGACATTCGGCTTGAGAAACGCCGGTGCCACCTTTCAGCGTTGCATGCAGAAATGTCTCTTGAAACAGGTCGGCAGAAATGCCCACGTCTATGTAGACGACATTGTGGTGAAGACAGAGAAGCACGGTACCTTGCTGGAAGACCTGAAGGAAACATTTGCCAACTTGCGCCGATTCTAGATCAAGCTCAACCCCGAGAAGTGCGTGTTCGGAGTGCCAGCCGGCCAGCTGCTAGGCTTCCTGGTCTCCAAACGCGGCATTGAGTGCAACCCTGTCAAGATCAAAGCCATCGAGAGGATGGAGATTCCCACCAAGCTGCGAGATGTGCAGAAGTTCACTGGCTGCTTAGCCTCCCTGAACCGTTTTATCAGCCGACTAGGAGAGAAGGCCCTCCCCCTGTACCGAGTCATGAAGAAGTCCACTCACTTTGAGTGGAATGATCAAGCCGACCAAGCCTTCCATGAGTTGAAGAAAATGTTGACCACTCCGCCTGTCCTGGCTGCGCCGACTGAGAAGGAGCCCATGCTCCTCTACATCGCCGCGACAAGCCGAGTCGTCAGCACTGTTGTTGTGGTCCAGCGCCCGGAGGAAGGCCGAGCCCAGCTGGTCCAGAGGCCGGTCTACTATCTCAGCGAAGTACTTTCCAGCTCAAAGCAAAACTACCCGCACTACCAGAAGATGTGCTATGGGGTGTACTTCGCTGCCAAGAAATTGAAGCCCTACTTCCAAGAGCACCCCATACCGGTCGTATGCACTGCCCCGCTCGCCGAGATCATAGGCAGTCGGGATGCATCCGGCCGGGTGGCCAAATGGGCCATTGCCTTGGCGCCCTACACGATCTTCTATCAACCTCGCACCGCCATCAAGTCGCAAGCATTGGCCGACTTCCTCGTCGACTGGGCCAAGACCCAGTACTTACCGCCGGCTCCCGACTCTACCCATTGGCGGATGCACTTTGACGGGTCCAAGATGCGCACCGGCTTGGGAGCCGGCATCGTCCTCACCTCTCCCAAAGGCGACAAGCTCAAGTACACGCTACAGATCCACTTCGCCGCCTCCAACAACGTGGCCGAGTACGAGGCGCTCGTACATGGGCTCCGGCTAGCCAAAGAACTCGGCATACGCCGGATCCTGTGCTACGGCGACTCAGACTTGGTGGTCCAGCAATCATCTGGTGACTGGGACGCCAAGGACGCAAACATGGCAAGCTACCGATTCCTCGTCCAGCAGATGAGCGGATACTTCGAAGGGTGCGAGTTCCTTCACGTACCAAGGGCCGACAACGACCAAGCAGATGCCCTAGCACGGATCGGCTCCACCCGACAAGCCATACCGACTGGCGTCTCCCTCCAGCGCCTCCTCAAGCCGTCCATCAAGCCGTCTCCAGAGTCGGATTCCATCTTCGTACCGCCTGCGCCAGAAACAGCCGGATCCGGCTCAAGAAATCCCGCAGGCGGCACGGGGACTTCGACGACTGCCCCGGGGACTGACGTAGTCGCACCCGGCCCAGGGACCTCAGAGCCCGGCCTGGGGACTGCAGCAGTCGGCCCGGGGACTGCAACGACGCAAGATGTGGTGGTCGACTCCAATACAACACCCAACCCACCCACCCGAGTCATGGTGGCCACATTAACAGCAGAAGAAGTCACAGCTCCCTCATGGGCCCAGCCCATCCTCAAGTTCCTAGTCAGCAGAGAACTGCCGGCTGACGAGATCGCAGCAAGACTAGTGCAACGACGAGCCGCAACATACACAATAATCAACAGGGAGCTTGTGAAGCGCAGCGTCACTGGAGTCTTCCAGCGTTGCGTCGAGCCAGAGAAAGGAGTGGCAATCCTCAAAGACATCCACCAAGGCGAATGCGGCCATCACGCCGCCTCAAGATCCCTCGTGGCCAAGGCTTTCCGCCATGGTTTCTTCTGGCCGACTGCCTTGGAGGATGCTAAAGAAATAGTCAAGAGCTGCAGAGGATGTCAAGTCTTCAGTTCCAAACAACACCTGCCGGCTTCCGCCCTCAAGACCATTCCCCTCACCTGGCCCTTTGCCGTTTGGGGACTGGACATGGTGGGCCCTTTCAAGACAGCCCGCGGTGGCATGACACACCTACTCGTTGCGGTGGACAAATTCACAAAGTGGATCGAAGCAAAGCCGATTAAGAAGCTGAACGGGCCGACTGCCGTGACATTCATCACCGACATCACTACTCGGTACGGCGTGCCGCACAGCATCATCATCGACAACGGCACGAACTTCGCCAAAGGCGCACTGGCACGTTTCTGCGCGACACAGGGCATCCGACTGGACTTAGCGTCCGTTGCCCACCCGCAGTCAAACGGCCAGGTCGAGCGAGAAAATGGACTTATCCTCTCCGGCATCAAGCCCCGACTGGTTGTACCACTGGAGCGATTGGCCGGCTGCTGGCTCGAAGAGCTGCCGGCTGTCCTCTGGAGTCTGCGCACTACACCCAACAAGTCAACCGGCTTCACTCCATTCTTCCTTGTGTACGTGTGTACGGTGCCGAGGCTGTCATCCCAACAGACATCGAGTTCGACTCGCCTCGGATCACCATGTACACGGAGGAGGAAGCCAAAGAAGCAAGAGAAGACGGCGTCGACCTACTGGAAGAGGGCCGGCTGTTAGCCCTCAGCCGGTCGGCCATCTACCAGCAAGGCCTGCGCCGCTACTACAACCGCAGGGTCAAGCCAAGATCCTTCCAAGAGGGCGACCTTGTGCTCCGGCTGATCCAGCGAACAGCCGGCCAGCACAAGCTCTCGGCCCCTTGGGAAGGCCCCTTCATCATCAGCAAGGCACTCGGCAACGACTCCTACTACTTGATCGACGCGCAAAAGCCAAGAGCACGCAAGAGAGACGACTCCGGCAAGGAGTCGGAGCGACCATGGAACGCGAACCTCCTAAGACGATTTTACAGCTGAAAAGCAGTATGTATCACGCTACCCCTTTTGTATTAAGTTACAAACCAACAAGCCCCCCGAACAGTACTCGGGGACTGCCTTTTATTTATCTATGAATGACGAGTGTCATATCCATGAATGTATTGTTACATTTTGAATTCTTGTCCGGCACCGGGTCCGACTAGTCGGCCCGGGGACTGGCCGCCTTGAGCTATATTCTAAGTTCTTCCCGAAGTCAGCAAAGTAGCGTGCCGGCTCCCAAGTCCTCCCTTGTTGAAAGTCGCAGCTCAAAGAACTGACTGTCCGACTAGCAAGAGGAAAGACAGAAAGGACATCCACACGAAAAACGGCTAAGGAACAACTAACCCATATAGCAAAGAGACGGCCTCCATATACGCCTGCCGGCTGTCACAGCAGCCGGCTGGCCGGCTTCCTAAAAAACTTAGCTTAAGTCCAGCAGAGCTAAAAGTACTTCCCCCTCCCCAATCGGCCAGGCACTCCCCGGCTACAGATTGCAGAGCAACTGTTTGACTAGGGAGGCGGCAACCACGGGAGGGTGGCAAAGGAAAATAGCAGAAGGAAAAAAAGCGAAAGTACAAGGAAAGACCGATTGCATAACTTATATACATAAAGCCGCCCACAGGCCGGCAACAGACTTGAGTTTGAATACACCCAGTGGGTGGAATTGTGCAGACTTAACCAAACATTGTTCAAAAGTAACAAGACGGGAAAACAAAGAAAGAAGACTAAGGCGCGACTTGGAGGCCGAGCTGGTCGGTGAAGGCAGCTCGCCGGCTAAAGGAGTGGCCGCCTAGCTGGTCCCGGCTTGACCGCCTCCCGCTGCCGGAGACGCACTCGCACGCGACGTAGTGCTGGAGGCGCGGTCAGGCTGGCCGGCTACTCCACCAGCCGGCTCGGCATCTTCACCTTCCTCCTCCTCCTCTTCGCCCTCGTCGCTGGAGTCAATCTCCTCCGCCGAGTCCTCGCCGTACGCCGGGTCCAGCCCGAACCAATCTTCCAGTTGGGCGACTCCATTGTCGTCCACCTCGGGGGCGAAGACGTTGGTGTCGGTGTAGTCGGCGATCGCTGAAGCCCACCGAATGATGGCCGGCCGTGCCGGTTCCAGCTCCGTGTCGGCCTGCTGCCGCCAGGTCGACAGCTGGTCCAACTTCAGGCCGGGATACCAGGCCTTGACGAACTCCAGCGCCCGCCTGGCGCCGGAGCGAGCCGCTGACGCCTTCCACGCCTCGAAGCGGCCGACGGCCACCTCCAGCCAGTCGGCGGTCCGACTGGGGGTGCGAGGGACCACCTGGCCGGGCCAGAGGGCAGCCAAGACCGCCGACCCGGCACGCTGAAGCCGGCGGAGCAGCCTGTGAGCCGGCTGGATGCGAGCCTGGATCGCCAGGAGCTGCTCCTCCAGCGAGCGGCCGGCGGTTGGCGAGATCTCGAAGCTGGCTTGCCTCTTCGCCTGGCGACGAGCTTCAATGGCCTGGTTGGCGGCAGTGGAATAGCCGGGGAAGTACTCTGCGCAAAGAAGAAAAGAAAAGAAGAACAGCAAAATCAGAAAAACAAGCCGAAGTGGCAGATGGCAAGAAAGGATGAAGGGATAGACGACTTACCGTCAACCAGATCCTCGATCTGGCCATAGCCGGAGACCAGAGTCTGCCTAGCCTCTGCCCAGCCGGCCGCCTCCGTCTCGAACTCGGCCTGGAGGGTGGCTTCGCGATCCTGCGCAGCCTTCAGCGCCGCCTGGTGGCTTTCCTCCTGGTCGGCCAGCTTCTTGACCAGGCGGTCGTGCTCCTGCACCAAGGCGGCGAGCTCCGCGTCCTTGGCACGAAGAGCAGTCTGGGACTCCCCCAGCTGTGCCCTCAGACCGGCGTTGGCCGCTGCAGAGATAGAAGAAGAAGAAGAATAATGAGAAATCATCAAGGAAGATCCGAGCCGACTGCTCAGCAGTCGGCCCGAATCTCGGGGACTACACCCAGTGGGTGCGCTGACGCGCCCCCACATGAGATAAAAATCAAGTCACATACCTCGGCTTTCAGTGAGTCGGCGGTCTTCTGAGTCAGCTCCCGAGCCTGGGAGTTGAAGGCGGCCGCTCAGAGGTTGTGGTAGTCCTGCAAGGCGGACAGAAGACCGAAGTGAGAACAAAGCAGCAAAAACAAAATCTCCAAGAAGTTCCAAGCCGCCTGCTCAGCAGCCGACTCGGAACTCGGGGACTACACCCAGTGGGTGCGCTGACGCGCCCCCACGAGAGAAATCAAGATCAAGAAACAACAAGATAAGAATACTAACCCGGATGGCTGCCCACGTGGCGAGGAATTCGTCGGTGAACTGCCTCAGCGCCGCGACTTGACCCTGCAGCCGGGCCCGGACGTCTTGTGCAGCGACGTTCACCACGGCTGTCCCTCCGCCCGGCGTCCACCCCGAGGTAGCGCTGGCCGCCTCCGCGTCTCGGGCCGACGAATTGGAGCCCACGGCCGGCCGTGGCTCCGACGCAGCCTTCTGCGGTTCAGACGCGGCCTTCCCCGCCCGCCGGCTTGGCGGAACCCGGACCGCCACCTCAGCCCCCGCGGCCGGCTCGCCCCCCGCCGACTGTGCGGGCGCAAGCTCAGGCTGGCGGCCTTGGGTCGTCCTAGTCGGAGGAGTCGGCCCCGTCGCCTCCCCCAAGATGACGACGTCATCGCCGCTTCCTCCCAGCCCCGGCTGGGAACCGCTGGCTCCCCCCGGCGAGGGGTCCACGTCCCCGGGCGCCATGGTGCGCACGGGGGTGACCATCAAGGCCTCCCCTGCCGCCACTTCGGCCTCGGCCTCTGCCTGGGCCTTGGCAGCGGCCTCGGCGAGCGCCTTCACCGCCTCCTCCTCCCGAGCTGCCTGGGCGGCGGCTACCCGCCGTGCCTCCGCCTCCCGCGCTTCCCGCTCCTCCCGCGCCTCCCGCGCGTTCCTTTCCGTCGCCTCCAGGAGGGCGGCGCGGGGATCTACGCGGCGGGTGGTGCTCCCAGAGCCCCCTGGCGACTCGATGACGGAGCCGGCGTCCGCCCGCTCAAGTGATAGCGGAGCTCTGACCATTGAAAAAGAAGACGAAGACTCAAGAATCATCAAAGGAAAGAAAGAAGGACAGTACAAAGAAAGGGAGAACTTACGCCGACACAGTCTGCGGCTGCTTCACCACTTTGCGGAAACGAGCCGCCTTCACGGCTGCCTCTTCCCGCCTGGTGGCCGCCGCCCCACCCCTGGGCTTCTTCGTCCGGCTACCGAACATGCCCTGGGTGGCGCGACGTTTCTGGCCTCTACCCCGAACAGGCTGCGCGCCGGAGGAGCCCGCACCGCGTCCGGACGTCGGCTGGCGATGCGGGACGGCTTCGGCTTCGTCCTCGTCCGGCCAGTCCTCGAAGGTAGCGGTGAACCCGGAGCCGCCTGCTTCGCCGCCGGCTGGGCCTCCAGCCGGCTCGGCGGTGTCCTCCATATGGACCGCCCCCAGGTCGGGGTCCTCCTGGTCGTGCTCGATCCGGTCGGGGACGAAGCGGCGCTCCACGTCCGCTCCGCCGGCCGGCCGAAGCAGAGGATTCTGTCAAAAAGAGCGAGCCGACTGAGTTAGAGTTGGCCCAGAGGAACTCGGCGACAAAGCTGAGAGAGAGAAAGAGAAAAAGAGAAGGGGAGCGCACCGTAGGCGGAGGATTGGCGTGGCTGTATGGCTCCTTGCCGAATTGCCAGTCGTCGGAAAGCTGACAGTTGGCGAGGTAGTTCACCATGTCGGCGGCGTCGGGCTGCGGCATCTCCTTGGTGCACATCCGGCTCGGATCGAGCTGGTCGCTCATCTGACAGATCAGATGAGGCCGGCTCTGGAGCGGGAGGACCCGGCGCGTGACGAACGAGGCCAGGAGGTCGGGCCCCGTCAGGCCCTCCGACTGGACCATCACCCGCAGGCGGGCGATGGCGGCGTTTCCTCCCTGCGATAGCGTCACCGCCCGGAAGGACCACTGGGGCAGCCTCCCCGCCGGTGGGCCGGCTACGTAAGCCGGCAGGTTGATGTAGTCGCCACGTGGAGCGATGTTCCGCACGTAGAAGTATGACTTCTGCCACTTCTTCACCGATTGGATCAGCGTGATGACGGGGAAGGGGTTGTCGGCGCCCGATCTCCGCGACGCGATGAAGGCGCCAGTGTGGGCCGGCACGCCCTTGCTGCACGTACCCAGCTTCGACTGGAAGAACTCCCCCCAGAGCACGATGGTGGGAAGGACACCGAGATAGCCTTCGCACAGGGTGACGAAGGCCGACAGCAGCACCACCGCGTTGGGGGTGAGGTGGTGCGGCTGGAGCTGATAGAAGTCCAGCCAGGAGCGGAAGAAGGCGCTCACTGGCAGGCCGAAGCCGCGCAGGAAGTGCGAGCGGAAGACCACCCGCTCGCCATCCCGCGGCGCCGGCCTGATTTCCTTCTCCGGCGCGAGGCGGACCTCCACTTTGTCCGCGCTGGGCAGACGCCGGGTGTCGCGGAGGAAGTCGATGTGGTCGTTGTGGACGATGGAGCCATCCCAATCCCCGCCAAGCTGCTCTACGTGGGGAGGCATAGCGGAAGCTAGCACGGCGGCGGAGGAGCGTGCGGAGGAAGAGCGCGGCGGCGAGGCGCTGTCGCGAGAACGAGCAAGGCCAGAAGATGGTGGAAGTAGGAGGAGCGTGCGAGGGCCTGCCGCCCTCCACCTCCCCCTACTTATAGCCTCACGCGGCCGAAGAGGCCGGACGTGGGGGGAGACGTGGGATTAACTGCGCCCACTCCCCCCACGTCTCGCGTTTATTACGCATAAGTGTGAGCCGAAACTGCCGCACGGAACGTGCGGGCGGTTTCGAGATGCAAAGGATCCGCGCCTGGGCCGGGGCGCGGACGTGGCGGGCCCCCTCTCTGAGGCGACGTCCCGTCACGCGCGTGGGCTGGCAGGCTTTCCGGCCACGTGGCGCGCCAACGGCCCATGGCCGGCCCGCGGCCCGGTGCGCGTCCCTGCGGGTTCCCGCCCCCCGACTCCAGAAGAATTCGACTAAGGCGGCGCGCCTGATCGAGGCCGGCTCCCAGCTGCCGGCTCGTCATGATAGGACGCTGATCGAGCTTCTTGAACCCCACTCCACCTCAAAGCTCAACCAGCTTCGGGGACTACTGTCGGGGTAAATGGCCACGGGTAGACTAACCGACTACCCCTGGCTCTTAAGAAAATTTATCAGGCCTCTGGGCCTTCAAGCACTCCAAGCATTTGGGCCGCCTTCCCCGGCCGGCTACCACTAAAGCCGACTCCCGGAAGACGACCCAGCCTCACCGACTCCAAGAAGCCGGCCAAGAAGGACGCTGACTCCTAGAAGCCGGCCAAGATCACAACCACTCCTACATAACGACGACCTGACGGGGCATGGCCACAGTGCGGCCCACGACCCCCGAAGCCCGAGGCGGGCATGGCTACAGGAGGCCGTACGGGGGGATGTCTCCCGTGCGGCCCGGCACTGTAGCCACGCCAGCTACGACGTCATCCACGACCCCCTCCTGTACGGCCCAAGGACTGCGGGCCCCTTCAGGCAGAGAGAGGCGTGAAGGCGGCCCGGCTCTTCCTAGTCGGCCAAGAGTATAGCCGGCCTCCAGAAGTCGGCCACTCCCTTCCTCGAAGCAGGAGCCCCATTAAGGAGACAAGACGAGGTGAGGCTACAGTGATAGCCCCCGAGTCGGCCCACTGTAGCCACGCTCACCTCGACAAAGCCCTCATCATCAGAGGCGCGGCTACAGTAAGCAGCCGCCGACAAAACCCTAGGCAGTGGGACCGGCCTGTCGACCAAGTAGCCGGCAGCCGGCGGGACCCACCAGCCGGCGGGACCCAGCAGCCGGCGGAGAAGCCGGCGAGAGTAGACACTGACGGCTGGGACCAGTTCCCAGTCGGATTACCATTGTACCCCCGGGGGGTAGGCCTATATAAACCCCCCGGAGCACCCATGCAAAGGGTTGGCACCTCTGCATGTTTTGGCATCCAAGCATAGCACACATACACACCATAGATAGAGAGAAGCAAGAGCCAGCCTTGTTCTTCTTCTCCCTTGATCCCAACAGCTCTAGGAGCGATTGTAGCTACCCTTTATCGATCTAGTGATCATGCGGAGACCCTGCAGAGCAGGACTAGGGGTGTTATCTCCTCGGAGAGCCCCGAACCTGGGTAAGATCCGCCGGCGTGCATGTCTTCGCCTCATCCCGTTTCCAGGCACCGGCGACGTTTTATTGGCTCCCACAATGATAAGCCATCCCTTGGCATATGTCGCACCAACCACCCGACACCGCTTGAAGACTAACTCAAATTTCTCCCCCTTTGTCATCGAATGACCAAAAGGTTCGAAAATGAGGACTAACGCCCCTGAAGAATATCAAGTTGATGAAGGAGCGCCAGCGTTGTTGGGGTCGTTTGTTGATGTAGGGCCTGCCGCAGTGTCGTCCAAGTCTTCATGCTCGTCGGTGTCACGCGATGAAGAATAGAAGCTGGCCACCAAGGACGGAACCTTGACCCTCTTGTATTTCTTCGGTGGAGGAGCATACCAGTCAAAATCTTCCTTGAGACCCATTTTCTTCAGATATTCTGCGCTATAAATGTGAGACAGAATAGCCCAGGTACGGTTGAAGGTTTCATTGAGGTAGTAATGGTTTTTCTTCACTGCATTGTGGGTAGCAGTCATGTTGTGAAGAATCGAACCAAACTGACGCTTGACCCATTTGTGATTCGATCAACCTTCTGGTGAAGACTGAGGAGAAGCTCACGGTCAGTCATCACCCTGGGAGCTGTGCCTTGAGGATTTGGCTTGGTTGTGTTGGCGGCAGAGTCATGGGTGGCAGAGTCATCATTGGTGGAGTAGGATGCAGCCTTGCGAAATTGACCATCCAGTGCACGAATGCCTTCATCAATAACAGCAGTAGCCTTGCCCTTTTCATCAGCTGAGAAAAATGTCCGTTTGAGGACTTCAATCGGGGGCAAGTAGCTGCAATGGTTCAGTGTATCAGCTTTGTAGTTGAGTGAAGACCTTGTTCTGATGAATCTCATAATCCACAGAGCATAAGGCTTCAACTCAAAAGGTGACATTGCGACATTGGCCAGAGTCCTCATGAAGAAATCATGGAAGTTGACGGGAACGCCATGAATGATATTGAAAAGTAGATTCTTCATGATGCCAACGACTTTTTCTTCATTCGAGTCGTGGCCCTTGATAGGACTCAATGTCTTCGTCAGAATGCGATAGACAGTCTGAGGCACATATAACAATTCCTTCACAAGGAATTTAGTTCTTGGGGCCTGACCTGGCTTCAATGACTTCATCAGCACTTGCATATAGTGATCTGTAAGCTCAGGTTCACTATAGACGCAACGAGCAGCTTCAAGGGGAGGACTGAGAGGCAAAGCACGAAGCAATTCAGTAGCTGGTGCCTTGTAGTGAGTATTTTCAGACATCCAGTCCAGCACCCAAGAATTAACATCTTCAGAGTCTCCGGTGATGTGTAGAGTTGCATAAAATTGAAGAATGAGCTCTTCATTCCAATCACATATATCAGTGCAGAAATTTAACAGCCCAGCGTCGTGAAGAACACTGAGGACTGGCACGAAGCACGGCAGAGATTCCATATCCACGTGAGGAATGTGCTCATGATCGGAGACTTTGTCTTTGTTGAACAGCACTTAGGAATAAAAATTTGCCTGGCTGGCAGTCCAGAAACGCCTCTTCCTAATGCGAGCAGAGTCATAGGGGTTGTAATCAGTGAAAAATACGTGCTCGTCGAAGAAATCATTAGCCTTGAATTTTTGCTTCCTTGAGAATGGATCCTTTGGCTTGGGCAGAGGAGTGTCAGTCAGCTGCATTACAACCTCAGGAATCGCAATCTCAGGTTCTTCAGGCTGAGGAATTTCTAGTTCCTCTTCAGTGGCAGTCTGTGTCTTCAGTGATTCAGCACCAGCAGTTTCTTCAGCACTAGTGACTGGAATTTCTTCATGGACAGATGGGGTTGCACAAGGTTCTTCAGATCCCATTTGTACTTCAGTAGCAACAGGGGACTGAGGAATTTGCTGTAAAGGTGTGAAGAGTGGAGAGTTGGGGTGCTGACTTTCCCAAAAGTCATCATTCATCACTGGTGTGGTACAGCCAATGTCCATGTCTTCATCTTCTATTTCTTCAACGCCGGCCTCTTCAGCAGTAAACTGAGGCATAGGCGAGGAAACAGCTGGAGTTGAAGGGATTTCATCCACTTCAATTTCTTCATCCATCTGCTCTGACGAAGCAGCAGAAGGATTTTCTTCATCAGATCCGCTAGGGATCACATATTCTTCATCAAAAGGAACAAGGTCTTTTGATGGCATGGTTGAGATCGGAACAGCATCAATGGGGTTTGCAACTGAGCTGGTCAATTTCTTCATCTTCTTCGGAGCTGAAGAATCTGATGAAGCTGATGCTTTCCTTTTCTTCACTGTTGTACGCTCTGCAGCCTTGGTCTTCTTCACATCTGATGCAGATGGAATAATTGGAGTTGGGGTAGGAGCAGGAGGAGCAGAGGAATGTGGTTGATTTTCTTCAGGCACAACTGATGCAGTTGCCCTGACCTCTTCATCTTCTTCAGGCGCACCACTAGTGGATGCCCTGGCAATTTCATCAGCGGCTGGAATGCAGTCATCAGCCCTGGAACTCACATTTTCTTCAGCAGCCTGAATGTCATCAGCAGTGCTGGCATGTTCTTCAGTTGGCTGAGCAGATGCTTCAGTCTGAGGAATTTCTTGTTGCGATGGGGCTGCAACATTGGAGGTGAACTTCTCAGTCAGTTTAACAAACCTGACCTTGGCTCCTTGCCAATTAGCATAGTAAGCATTGAAATCATCGCTGAGGACTTCAGATTGGATCTTCACAAGATCATCAGTTGTCATAGAGACAACATTGTTCTTCAGGAATTTCTCCTTCCTGTACTGCGCTTTCTTGATCTGCCTGGCCTTCTCAAATTTCCATTTCTCTTCTTGGATGAAGGCAGTCAGCATATGATTTTGGCCAGGAGTCAGCTTGAAGTCAGGCATAGGAGTGTTTGGGTCCTTGTGCCAGAGATCAATGTAATCGAGGATCAACTTTGGATCCAAAAGCAGAGGCACATTTGTGCCCTTGGCTCTAGCGGCCCTAACTTGCCTATCTCTGATGATTTCAGCAAGTTCTTCATCATCAGCTTCGTCTTCTTCAGACGGCACTTGGAAGGCGACCTGCTTCTTGTGAGGACTTGGGCAAGAACCTCGTCCAGCAGTGGTCTTTGTCTTCAGCAGAGAGGGTCCTGTTGAAGAATTTGGAGCAGCTGAGGAACTAGCTGAAGCTCCTGAGGCAATAGAGATGCCTGTAGTCCTTTGGCACGTGGCAAGATGCACAGGTGTTGAGGATTTGGTCGGAGCAGCTGAGGACTTATGCGGAGGAGCTGAGGATTTTGGAGGAGCAGGAGCAGCATGAGGAATTGGCCGTGAGGGCTTTGAGGATTCTGGCCGTGAGGGCATTGCTGAGGAACTTGGCCTTAAGGGCATTGAAGATGAAGCACTTGGCTTACGCGCAGGCTTCTTTGCCATGGATTTCTTCGGCTTGATAGAGGCCTCAGCGGCAGCAGCAGCAGCAGAGTCTTCATTGAATTTCCTCACTGCTTCTCTGGCTTGTCTAGCCAGCTTGGCCTGGCGCTTGGCCCATTCATCAGCATAATCCTCACCACACTTGAGGCTGGTGAGATCAGCTTCTTGGCCAGGTGCCAACGGAGATCTTGGGCATGGAGGATTGAGTGCGAATTTCTTCATGTACTTGGGAGTCACATACCTATACTCCCTCCACTCTCTTGCCCATCTCCTCTCTATCTTCTGAATGCGCACCTTGCGCTGATTTTTATCTTCCTCGGGGGGTGTGCAGTACCCAGCATAGATGTCCTCAGGGATTTCAAAGGCAGTATTGATTTCAGGCCTCTTTCCTCCTTTATGTGGCTTCTTTCCATCAACCATTTTCTTCAGATGAGGAATTTGAACAATTGAATTCTCTGAAGAAGTATGCAACTTTTCTTCGAGGAACGATGCAAATGAGTTAAGTTGATGAGAACCTAGAGATTCGGCAGCGGACATGAGTACCTGTGAACAGAGTATAGTTGCGAGGAATTTGGAGAGGTCATATGCGTTCTGAGAAGGTTTTTCAAAAAGAACAAGTTTGAGGAATTTGACCAGATGAGTCTTGAAGAATTTCACTAAGCGTTCTTTGTCTTAGGTTCCAGAGTTGTATAGATCGAAGATCCACACAATTGAGGAATCTTGAAGAAAAATTATTGCTTAGAGAAACGAATCAAGAACAGATGACATGTGAGGTGTTTAGTGTGTGAAGAATTTGAAGAATAAACACCTTTGAAGATTTTGTAGAAATCATTTGAATCAAAGAGGGCAGTAAAAGTAACTTTTAATTACCCTGGACAAAGAACACGACGAATTGTGAGGTAGAGATGAGAAGTTCATATGTGCAGATCTTCCACGCCCTAACTCGGCGGAGGAAGACGGCTACGGCGGCGGCGGAGTGAAGATTTCCGCGGCCGGCGCGAGTACGGCGGCGACGAGGTCGAGGCAGTGAAGCTCTTCCTCACCGGTGATGATGAAGTAGCGGCGGCGCTAGGGTTTGAGAAGCTCGAGCTGGAGAGAGGTCGGGCGGAGTAAAGGAAGTGAGGAAGGGGAGAGGGGGGTATTTATAGCCACGGTGAAAAACTGTTCGCCCAAAGATTTTGGACGAACGTGCCCCTGACCCTTCTCATTCGCTTGACATGTGTCACCCACGTACTGAGAAGTGGAGATCGTGTTAGATCGTGGGTGAATAGATAAGTATTTCGTGGGATGCGGAACGGTTTGAGCGGCAAAGCAGAAAATTTGGATAAGATAAGTTTTAACGTTCCGTTCGCAAATTCTTCAGCTGACAAGGACACAGTGAAGATTTTGAACGAGTTTCAAATAGAACGCACATGAAGAATTTGTGAATAGATTGGGTTGAGTTTAGCATAGAGGGGGTAGGGTCCGATCACATTCACTTAGCAAAAAAAGCAACTTGAAGAATTAGCCATAAGTGAATACTGTAGAGGACATAAACTCATATATATATATATATATATATATATATATATAGCCAATGAAGAAAAATGACAGAAATAGTGAAGACAACGAACAACTGAGGAATTTCAAAACTGAGAAAAAAAACTCAAATTGAAGATTTTCAACTTTTGGTGGTGGCGTGACCCACCATATAAGAATGATGATTTCAGACACCGCGTACAATTGTCGTAGGGTTCTGAGAATCAAATTCTTCGTTAATTTCTTCACACTTAGAGTGTTATTCTTCATTGATTGAATAAAAATGTTTCTTCATGTGTTGCACATCTAAGTCATCAATTTTGCATAAGTGTTAGGATGAGTGTCCTTTTCAAAGAACATTCGAAGATTCTAAGATATTTAGCTCACACTGCAACTTGCTAAATCTCTTCCCATCCAAGGGCTTTGTGAAGATATCGGCTAGCTGTTCTTCAGTCTTCACATGCTCAATAGAAATGTCGCCCTTCAACACATGATCCCGAAGAAAATGATGACGAATCTGAATGTGCTTTGTCTTCGAGTGCTGAACTGGGTTGTGAGCAATCTTGATGGAACTCTCATTGTCACAGAAGAGAGGCACATTCTTCACGTTGACGCCGTAGTCCTTGAGAGTTTGCTTCATCCACAGCAATTGAGCATAGCAATGTACTCAGCTTCAGCAGTAGACAGTGATACGCAGTTCTGTTTCTTCGAGGACCAACAGACCAAAGATCGTCCGAGGAAATGACATGTACCAGATGTTGACTTGCGGTCCACACGATCACCAGCATAGTCAGAGTCAGAATATCCAATGAGATCAAAATCCAAGCCCTTGGGGTACCATAATCCAAGTGTTGGTGTGTGAGCTAGATATAGAAGAATATGCTTCACAGCCTTATGGTGTGATTCCTTCGGTGTAGCTTGAAATCGGGCACACATGCAAACACTAAGCAGTATATCTGGCCTAGATGCACATAAATACAATAAAGAACCAATCATGGAGCGTTATATCTTTTGATCAAAGTCAATACCATTTTCATCAGTGCACAGATGACCATTTGTGGGCATCGGAATTTTGATGCCTTTGCAATCTTGCATGCCAAATTTCCTCAGTACATCCTTGAGGTATTTCTCCTAAGATATGAATATGCCATTGCGCTATTGACGAATTTGAAGACCTAAGAAGAATTTCAATTCTCCCATCATAGACATTTGATATTCTTCACTCATCATATAGGCAAATTCATCACTATAACGTTGGTCAGTACAGGCAAAGATAATATCATCAACATATATTTGGCACACAAACAATTCACCATCTTAAGATTTAGTGAAAAGAGTAGGGTCGAGTGAACCGGGTTTGAAGCCTTTCTTCATGAGGAATTCCTTCAAAGTATCATACCATGCCTGAGGGGCCTGCTTGAGGCCATAGAGGGCCTTATTGAGTCTGAAGACTTTGTCAGGATGCTTTGGATCTTCAAAACCAGGGGGTTGAGCAACATATACTTTTTCCTCAAGCTTACCATTGAGGAATGCACTTTTCACATCCATTTGATATAAAGTGATATCATGATGGTTAGCATAAGCAAGTAATATGCGAATAGCTTCAAGTCTAGCAACAGGTGCAAAAGTTTCATCGAAATCAATTCCTTCAACCTGTGTGTAGCCTTGAGCTACAAGCTGTGCCTTATTCCTCACCACAAGGCCATTTTCATCTTGCTTGTTGCGGTAGATCCACTTTGTGCCAATGATATTGTGCTTGCGAGGATCTGGACGTTTAACCAGTTCCCAGACGTTGTTGAGCTCGAATTGATGTAATTCTTCTTGCATGACCTGAATCCACTCAGGCTCCAGAAATGCTTCATCTACCTTAGTGGGCTCTGTGATAGAGACAAAAGCATAGTGCCCACAAAAGTTAGATAAATGTGAAGCTTTTGAGCGTGTGAGAGGACCTGGTGCTTCGATGTCATCGATGGTCTTTTCAACTTGCACTTCTTTTGCAACGCGAGGATGAGCTGGTTGTCGTCGAGGAATTTGATCAGCATTTTCTTCAGCACCATTTTCTTCAGCATTTTCTTCAGGTGCATTAGCTCGACGTTCTTCATGTTCTGAAATGAATTCTTCAGCAGATTCTTCGGTAGGAATGGCATCCTCAGTAGCCTTGAACTTGATAGTTTCCTCAGGTGCTAGTTCATCTATCACAGAGGGTAGGTGCTCTCTTTGCGGGCCATTAGTTTCATCGAACCGCACATCTACAGTTTCAGCAACCTTGTGAATAACGTTGTTGAAGACTCTGTAGGTGTGCGAGTCCTTTCCGTAACCAAGCATAAAACCTTCATGTGCTTTTGGTGCAAATTTAGCATTGTGATGAGGATCTCTAATCCAACATTTAGCACCGAAGACTTTGAAATAACTCACAGTGGGTTTCTTGTCAGTGAGGAGTTCATAGGTAGTCTTCTTGAAGAATTTGTGAAGATATACCCTGTTGATGATGTGGCACGCAGTATAAATTGCCTCAATCCAGAAGTGACGAGGCGTCTTGTACTCATCAAGCATAGTGCGAGCCATCTCAACAAGAGTTCTGTTCTTGCGCTCCACCACCATTCTGCTGAGGAGTGTAAGGAGCAGATAACTCATGAGTAATACCAAGTTCATCAAGATAGTCATCAAGACCAGAATTCTTGAACTCAGTTGCATTGTCACTTCTGATGTGCTTGAGTTTCACACCGAAGTTGGTTGAAGCCCTCGAGGAAAATCGTTTGAAGACTTCCTGCACTTCATGTTTGTAAGTGACAATATGAACCCAAGTGTAACGAGAGTAATCATCAACAATAACAAAGCCATAGAGAGATGCATCATTTGTGACTGCTGAGTAATGGTTAGGACCGAAGAGATCCATATGAAGCAATTCAAATGGTCGAGTAGTGGTCATGATAGTCTTTGCTGGATGCTTAGCCTTGGTCATCTTTCCAGCTTCACAGGCTCCGGATAAGTGATCCTTGAGGAATTTGACATTCTCAATGCTAATGACGTGCTTCTTCTTCGCAAGCGTGTGCAAATTCCTCATGCCTGCATGACCAAGTCGTCGATGCCATAGCCAGCCTTCTAAAGCTTTTGCAAGTAGGCACACGGCTGGTTGCGGTCCTGTAGAGAAATCAATAATATACATGTCTCCTCTCCTAAAGCCTTCGAAGACTTTGGAATTGTCAGCTTCCATAACCACAACACAACGATACTTGCCAAAGACAACAACCATATCAAGATCACAAAGCATTGAGACAGACATAAGGTTGTATCCTAAGGACTCGACAAGCATGACTTTGTCCATGTGTCGATCCTTTGTGATCGCAACCTTACCTAGACCCAATAACTGACTTTTGCCTTTGTCAGCGAAGATGATATGCTTCAGATGCGATGGTGATAAGGGAACATCCATCAATAGATTCTTGTCACCAGTCATGTGATTTGTACATCCACTATCGAGGACCCACTCAGTGGCTTTGGGTTGATCATCCTGCAGATGAATTAGTGCAGCTTACGAACTTCATATACTTCATCAGTGAAGAATATGACATCACAATTCATCAGACCAATTTCATCAAGCAATGCAACAGTTAAAACAGTATGAGGACGTGAGAAATGAAATTTCATTTCTTCATGATTAGCCTGCGTCCTTTCAGGCACTTTTCAGGTCTCCAGCAAATTCTTCAGACGTTTTAGCACGTCTGGAGACCTGACCCTGCATAAGAGATTAGTTCTTTTTCTTCACCACCCACATCTGAAGGGGTGGCAAAGAGTTCATCACTCTGCGAGCTCCATATGAGAATGGTGGCATAGAAGCCAATCCATTTCGTTTCACATAAGAGGTTAGGGTAAGCATATGAATAAGCAGAGAAATTCTTCAAGGACTTATGAACATAATGATTAGAATAATGCTCATATTCATAGCCCTTAGCTCTTCCCTGCGAAACAGAGTTGTTAGCACGATGATGTTCATATGAGGACTTTGATCCTTTTGAGGAATATGATCCACGTGAGGAATTCGATCCGTATGAGGACTTGGATCCATAAGAAGAATTTGGTCCATATGAAGAATTTGATCTGGGGTTCCTATTCTTCACAGGTGGTGTCATGAGGACATTCACCTGAAGACTTTCAAAGCACCTTTTGGGAACCCAGATTTTCTTCATAGGAGAACCGTTCCTGCAGTTAGTGCCAACATATCTAGCAAATACTTTACCATTCTGATTTTTTAACAGTTTATAGTTGGAGTCGAATGACTCATCAGAAGAATGAGAAGATTCACATGTAAAGCCAGATAAATTAGATGGATCAACTGGAGGTCCCTTTGCAGCAACCCATGAGGTTTTGGGGTACTGCTTAGGCTTCCAATATGTACTATCAGCATTGAGTTTCCTCTCAAAGGCAATACCCTCTTTCCTAGGGTTCCTGTTGAGGATCTGTTTTTTAAGCACATCACAAAGAGTCTGATGCCCTTTGAGGCTTTTGTACATGCCTGTCATGTACAATTCCTTCAGCCCTGCATCATCAGTGATACTAGCAATGTCCTCAGATGAGGAATTAGTGATAGCAGAGACAGTTGAAGAATTTGTAGCATTAGAAGCATTTGAGCATTCAGGTGAAGAATTAGCAGATTCACGTTCAATGCACTTTAAGCATGGAGGAATGAATTCTTCCTGAGCAGCGCTGATTTGTTGAGCAAGTAATGAATCGCGCTCCTTCTGAAGATCTTCATAACTCACTCTTAACTTCTCAAGATCTTGCTTTCTTTGAAGAAATTCATAAGAAAGCTTCTCATGATCAGATAAGAGAGTGTTATGATGACCTTGAAGGTTGTCAAATCTAGACTGAAGTCTCTGAAGATTTTCAGTCAAGGTTTTAGTGCGATCCATTTCTTCACCCAACATATCATCACTTTTGTCTAGCATGTTTTGAACCTTTTCAAAAGCCCTTTGTTGTTTCACAGCAATCTTAGCAAGTTTAGAGTAGCTGGGCTTGAGGTTTTCATCAGATTCATTCTCACTAGATTCAGAGGAGGTATATTTGAGTACCTTGGCACCCTTTGCCATGAAGCAATAGGTGGGAGCGTAGTCATCATTGCCTTCATCAGCCTTGTTGGTGAAGCCATTTTCTTCAGAGTTGAAGATAGACTTGCTGACGAATGCAGTAGCGAGAGCTAGACTCGCTACTCCAGACTCGGACTCCTCAGATGCCTCCTCTTCCTCATGTTCCTCAGATTCAGCTTCAGAGTCCATTTCCTTGCCAATGAATGCCCGAGCCTTCTTGGAGCTGCTCTTCTTGTGAGATAAAGACTTTGAGGATGTTGATGATGAAGATTTTGAGGATTTCTTCTTTTTCTTTGCATCATCAGAAATGTAATCCTTGTATTTCTTCTTCTTTGATTCCTTTTCCCACTGAGGACAATCTTGAATGTAGTGTCCAGGTTTCTTGCATTTGTGACAAAGCCTCTTCTTGTAGTCACTGGATGAGGAATCATTGCTCCTTGAGGATCTTCCAAAGCGACCACGTCTTGAGAACTTTTGAAATTTCTTCACAAGCAGTGCTAGTTCCTGGCTCAGTTCTTCAGGATCACCAAGGCTGCTGCCAGAGTCTTCATCTTCAGACTCAGAAACTGCCTTGGCCTTCAGTGCATGTGATCTGCCATAGCTCGAACCATAGGGGTCTCTCTTTTCAGCAAGCTGGAACTCATGAGTGTTTAGCCTCTCGAGGATATCAGCGGGATCAAGTGACTTGTAATCGGCACGTTCTTGTATCATCAATGCCAGAGTATCAAATGAGGAATCAAGCGATCTCAACAATTTCTTCACCACCTCATGGTCGGTGATGTCAGTGGCACCAAGCGCTTGAAGCTCATTTGAGATGTCAGTGAGGTGATCGAAGGTTTGTCGAACATTTTCATTGTCAAGTCTTTTGAAGCGGTTGAAGAGATTGCGAAGAACATCAACTCGAGAGTCACGCTGAGTTGAGACTCCTTCATTCACTTTGGACAGCCTATCCCAGATAAGCTTAACAGTTTCCAAAGCACTCACTCTTCCATACTGTCCTTTGCTCAGATGGCCACATATGATATTCTTCGCTTGAGAATCGAGTTGCTTGAATCTCTTCACATCGGTAGCGTTCAGTGAGGGTGAGACAGAGGGAACACCATTTTCCACAACATACCAAAGATCGTTATCAATTGCCTCAAGATGCATTCGCATCTTATTCTTCCAGTAGGGGTAGTCCGTCCCATCGAAGGTAGGACACCCAGCAGAGACCTTGATCATACCTGCGGTCGACATAACTAAAACTCCAGGTGGTTAAACCAAAATCACACAGAACAAGGGAGTACCTTGCTCTGATACCAATTGAAAGTGCGTTATATCGACTAGAGGGGGGTGAATAGGCGATTTTTATAAATTCTTCACTGAGGAATTTGCGGGTGAGGAAATTCCTTAGCGAAGAACTACTTGCAGCGGAATAAGTACTCAATAGTAAGCATAGCAGAACAAAGGCATGGTCATCATGATGAAATGAAGACAAACACAGAGTACAGAAAGCGTAAACACAAGATAGCACAAGATGAAGACAAACAGACTAAAGAAATTGAACTGAGGAAATTGAGGAAGTCTTCTGCCAAAGTCTTCAAACACAGATATGACAAGCACACAACACAGTAATGAGGAAATGAAAGAGTTGAGGAAATAGAACCAATAAGCTTGGTGAAGACAATGATTTGGTAGACCAGTTCCAACTGCTGTCTCAGTTGTACATCTGGTTGGAGCGGCTAGGTATTTAAACCTGAGGACACACAGTCCTCGCCGTATTCTCCTTGAATTAAGGTCACACAAACCTCGTCCAATCACTCGTGGTAAGTCTTCAGGTGACTTCCGAACCTTCACAAACTCGGTCACTCGGCGATCCACAATTCCTCTTGGATGCTCTAGACCATGACGTAACCGTCAGGAAGAAGCACAATCTTCAAAGGTAACAAGCATCGGATCTACACAAGATCAATCTCTTCAGTAATGTTCAATCACTTTGGGTTTGTAGGTGTTTGGGTTTGGGTTTTCCTCACTCGATGATTTTCGCTCAAAGTCCTCGGAGGATGGGATGCTCTCAAATGACAAGTTTCAGTTTCTCTCGGAGCAGCCAACCAGCTAGTGGTTGTAGGGGGCAGCTATTTATAGCCTAGGGAGCAGCCCGACATGATAAGACATAAATGCCCTTCAATGATATGACCGTTAGGTGGGTAGATATTTTGGTACAGCTGGCGCATAGCACAGCAACGGTCGGAAATTTGAGTATCAAATTCCTCAGGGCTATCATGTTCCTCACTGTGTAGGCAATCCGCACTGGCGAATTCCTAACTCCTCGGTCAGAACAAATTCCTCAGAGACCAGAAGAACTTCGTCTCTGTCACTGAAGAATATGACTGAACTGTATAAGATTTCCAATGGCTTCACTCGAAGGGATTGGTAGGTGTAGGATTTTGAGTTGAGCATCACATGGAAATTTTTCCTTAGTATTTCCTCGACCCCCTTTAACAGTACGGTGTTTCCTATGACTCAAGAAAGAGAAAATGAAACTATGAAAACAAAAGTCTTCACGCTTCATGTTCCTCAAATGAATACCAAGTCTTCAAGGTCACACCAATTTCTTCATTTTCAAAGTCTTCAGAAAGTCTTCAGAAATCCAAAGTCTTCAGTCGAAGAACTTCATTTTTAGGGGTCGACTTTCTCTGTAAATATCAAACTCCTTATAGACTTATAGACCTGTGTACACTCATAAACACATTAGTCCCTTAACCTATAAGTCTTCAATACACAAAAATCACTAAGGGGCACTAGATGCACTTACAAGCCAGGTAGAGCACCAGGGGCTCAAGAGGAGGCGGCGGCGCCATCACTGGTGGGCTGGTGAGGTATCTCTTGAGGTCTTGAAACACCGCGTCGGCTTCTGGAGTCCACTCAAACGGGCCCTTCTTCTTCATCAGCTTGAAGAACGGGAGGGCTGAGGGAGTCCTGGATTAAGGGGTCCTCGGGCGTCCAGGCTGTGTGACGTGGGCTGGACTAATGGGCCATGAAGATACAAGACAGAAGACTTCCTCCCGTGTCCGGATGGGACTCTCCTTTGCGTGGAAGGCAAGCTTGGCGTTCGGATATGAAGATTCCTTTCTCTGCAAACCGACTCTGTACAACCCTAGGTCCCTCTGGTGTCTATATAAACCGGAGGGTTTAGTTCGTAGAGGCAATCATAATCATACAGGCTAGACATCTAGGGTTTAGCCATCACAATCTCGAGGTAGAGCAACTCTTGTAACCCCATATTCATCCAAGATAATCAAGCAGGAAGTAGGGTATTACCTCCATCAAGAGGGCCCGAACCTGGGAAACATCGTGTCCCTGTCTCCTGTTACCTCCGATCCTCAGACGCACAGTTCGGGACCCCCTACCCGAGATCCGCCGGTTTTGACACCGACATTGGTGCTTTCATTGAGAGGTCCGCTGTGTCATCGCCAGAAGGTTCGATGGCTCCATCAGTCATCTACAACAATGATGCCCTGAGGGAGGTCTTTCTCCCTGGCCAGATCTTCGTGTTCGGCGGCTTCGCACTGCGGGCCAACTCGCTTGGCCATCTAGAGCAGATCGACAGCTACGCCCCAGGTCACCAGATTAGCTTTGGAAATCTGGATTATGTCGCCGATATCCGAGGAGATTTGATCTCCCAAGGGTTCGCGACCCCAACCTCCGCTCTGGCCTTAGAGCCGGAGCGCATCACCAGGTCTGAAGACGGGATTTTCAAGCCCATCGGACTCTCTGTGGCTATTGAGCCTCGTACGGGAGAGTCGGAGGAAGTAGCATCACCAGCAATCATCATAAAGCCGGACCCTTCTCCGAACACTGGCTCCGAACCCTCGGACTCAGCATCGTGTGAGTTCGGCCAAAGAGTTTCCTTCCCGCCATACTCCACGGACTTTCTTCTCCCTGACCAAACCTCGCCTTTAAGCGAGGCTCTAGACTTAATGCGATCCCTCGTCATTACAGAGGGGCAACGTCCGAACTACACCCAGCCCGGACCAGGGGCTGGGAGCGGGGAATTCTACGCCCCACCCACCACCCACTTCATAGCCACTATCGAGGACTTAACCGACATGCTCGATTATGGCTCCGAAGACATCGACGGTATGGACGACAATGCCGGAGACGAACAAAGACAAAACCCGCCGCATATCGGACGCTGGGTGTCCACCTCCACACATGACGTATACATGGTGGATACACCAAAAGAGGATGGCAATGAAGGCTGAAAGAATCCAATAAAGGACAATAACACTGATAAACCACCAAAACGACGGCATCAGCGGCGCCGTTGAAAATCACGCCGCGACAAAGAAAGCAATACCGGCAATGGAGACGATAACACTCCGGAGAATGCCGAAGACCCAGACGCCCCCGTCGAACCAACATCCGAACAGGATGATAGGGAGGAGGGGTAGGGTAACCCTGACGAGCTAGTCGGGAGCGAGGACTCGGAGGACAGCAACTATATGCCACCCTCCGAAGACGAAATAAGCCTCGACGATGAAGACTTCATCGTACCAGGGGAACCCCTTGATCAAGAACACTTTAAGCAACAACTCATCACAACCGCGAGGAGCCTTAAAAGGAAACAGCAACGGCTTCAAGCTGAATAGGATACGCTCAACGACAGATGGACTACTGTCCTGGCAGCCGAGGAATAGGGCCTCGCGCGACCAACCAAAAGCTACCCGAAGCGCAAGTTGTTACACCAATTCGACGTTGAGGCGCGGCAGCCACTAACATCGGAGCGCAACACAGCCGGTAAATGTCACGACCGGTTTTTCAATAAAATATTTATTGAGAGACCAATCCCTTTTACGGACCAGTAAAGAAGAATTCCTTCTTACTGGTAGACAATATCTTGGTCACAGAAGAAAAATACCAGGAGTACTGAATATAATACAAGGTTGAGCGGAGACTGCTCAACAATTTATTACATGCACGCCGATAAAACATAACGGCGGATAGGGTGACATAACTACTAACTCACGATAACAACTGTGGTGGATATATCACAACGAAGTGGGTGATATGACTCCTGAAAACTACAGCTCTTCGAGCGTCGGAGTGAGGCTCGAGGAGACTTATTACGGGTGGCGGAAGCGTATATGATACAAGTGACCAATATCCAGGATCGCACAGGACTGACTGGGATTCCTCTAGGCGTCGGTCTCACTATCAAACTCTTCATCCATGAGATCGCCTTCGTCAACATCTGGCCAAATCAACAAGCCAGGTGAGTACTATGAAAGTACTCGCAAGACAGTTCGGACATAAGATATAACAAATGTAAACATGAAGCGTCTGAACAGATTAACAAGTGCACTCAGACATAGAGATAATACTGTAAGAAAAATAAAAGAGAAGTCGGGCGGTAGTCCTCCCGAAATCCCAAAATAATATACTGGGTGCCAAACGAGGGTCTGAATGACTCCTCGAGAGGAAACTGCAAGAATAATAATACCGGTGCCAAACGAGGGTCTGAATGACTCCTCGAGAGGAAACTGCAAGAATAATAATGCCGGTGCCAAACGAGGGTCTGAATGACTCCTCGAGAGGAAACTGCAAGAATAATAATGCCGCAGTCGGGCGTCGGGGCGACACCACATAAAGGGCTTATAACAGAAAATGAAAGAGAGTGCGTGCCACAGTCGGACGTCTAAGCGACATCACATAAAGGGCTTATATTGAAAATAAGAGACAAACATGCCACAGTCGGACGTCTGAGCGACATCACATAAAGGGCTTATATTCATAACTTAGTAGCTCATGAGTTTTAAATCATATCAAGAGAATAATCAGACATGAGACACACAACAGGGTTAGTCCATCCACAGGAATAACGTTCAGCCAAGATTACTACTCTAGCTCACTTACCGGAAAGTAGCATATACCACAAGGTTACGACATAGACATGGATACGCTGATCGCGATACTTGACCCCGGATACGATGACTCTGAGGGATTTGACTCTGCAGAGTTTGTACTTTAACCACAGCCAACGGATTTCAGTAGTCACTGGGACTAGTTCCGTTTACGGTGTTTTGGAAGAAACACATCTAACCAGTACACACCCATTCAACATTCCGAAGCCAGGAATCACCCTCGGCAACGTTCAAGAAAAACCTTGAGACGGGGAGACTACAACCTCGCGTAGCATGGGATCAAATTTATATACGCGCGCTCTAAGGGGTGCCCCCCTCTCGGTCCCAACCGGAAACACCCATGCCCCCTGACCGGATGACTGGCTTTAATCCAGGGCCATGGAACCCTCATCCCGGCCCCTCTATTTGGTGTGTACACGGAAAGAGGTTACCAACTTACTGCACCGCATTCTTGGCAGAAAACATGTGGCGGCACGGAAAGGGGAAGAACGATAACGTGACTCAGTTCATGTTAACGTCGGAATTTATCGGATATCGTAAGGCTGGCATGCTACAACAATACCACCTTACTACCTTTCATGTCACCACATGACTAGGCCATCTCTCATCAGAGATCACGGTAACTTTGGAGCACACGGATAGTTGCCTTACATGCAACGAGATGCTCACCGATGCTCATATGCCATGCACAAACCATTCAAGCAAACATGCAAAACACCCGTCATATCAAAGGTTCAAACATGCTTTCCTGGTTCGGAGAAGTCGGAGTCTAGCTCGGCGAAGTTCGCGGCTCCGTCACCTCTCCCGGAACCTACGGTATAGCGAAAAATGCAACTAACGTGAAAACCAACGCGTGCATAAAAGTTGTTCCAAAAATTTTCCAAATAAATCCCATAAAAAACTAGAAAAAATTATAAGACTGTCAGAAAAAGAATCACTCAAAAATCACTTTTTATTAAAAAGTTATAAGGGTTTCTGTCCAGGGACTCATCTGTAATGAAACAGAAAAGTTCCAGGGGTTTAACTGAGAAAACAGAAAACGGTTTGAATAGAAACGCGCAAGCCCAAAGAGAAAACGTATTTGCCCGAAGGCGCCAACAGAAAACGTTTCGAGGGAGAAGAGAATAGAGGCTGACAGGGGGGGTCCACATGTCAGGTTTAAAATCGCCGGCGCCCGAAGACTGCGGTGGTCGCCGGCGTTGAACCACGGCGAGGCAGGGAGATCGGAGTGTACCAAGAGCTTCAGCGTGTCCTTCCGCGTCGGTGGGTGGTGGACTCGACCGACGGAGAGCACCACGTCGACGGCGACACTTTCTCCGGCGGACGGCGGCTCGGGTGATGGTGGGGAACTCCGGTGGTGTGCTGCAAACTTCGAATTGAAGCGCGGGTCAGAAGGAGGGATGCACTAGAGAGCTACTGGCAAGAGATGGGAGGCAGAGGTGCACGCACGGGAGCGAATCGAGCTGGATCCCGTGGCGGGTCGCGGCGGCCGGAGTTGAGGAAGAAGGCTCCCTCGGGGCTCTTCCAGTGGCTAGGCAGGGTCTTGGTGGAGTGCAGAGGTGGTGTGGGTACTAGCTGGAGCTCGGGGCCTCTATTTATAGGCGGATCGAGGGGGTGGCCGTGAACGAAGAATCTCCGGCGAGCAATTACGGCGAGGCAGTGGATTGGAAGGGGGTTTAGGTGGCCAGGCAGCATCAGTGAGGTGTACTGGTGCCGTTCCCCCGCTAATCCCGGTCGGTCTTGGCGTAATGGTGCCGGTCCACGGTGGGGTGGCCGCACGGGCACGACGGTGGCAGAGAGCGCGCTCCACGCCCAGCGGTTCACGACGAGGGTGGCAGCGCGCACTGGGGAGTGGAAGACCACGCGGCGATCTCCGGTGGCTTGGGCGGCGCTGGGTGGCGCCGTCTGCGCTGCGCCTCTCTCTGGCGGCCGCAAAGCCGCCGCTGGCGTCGGTCACGGGGCGGCGCACCTCCTCCTGCTCGTCGCCGACGTCCGCAAGGTTCCAGGGGATCGTGCGGCGCAGGAACAAGGGGGAGGGGACCGGGAGCAAGGCGCCAACGCGGCACTGTCGAGATCGACAACAGGTTCTGAAGAAAACGACAGTAGATCACTGAACTGTATTTCTGAATCTCTGAACTTGATTTTGACAATGCTCTGCAGGTGTTCGACAGAATGATTTGGCAAGGAGAAAATTATTCCTGGGGCTGGGACTTGGTGAGGTGACCTCTCAATGCACCCAGAGGCTGCCTGATTTTTCTCAGAATTTTTGGAGAGGGATTTGAATGAATTTCATCAAATTTGGCAAATCTGGTCCAAACTTGCAGCAAGTATAGTTTGAAAATTTTGAACTGGAGACCAGTGGATCTTCATGGATCTTGGTTGAGGGTTCAAAGGACTAGGAAGGGAAATTGGTTTGGGGGCAAAAATCAAAACAGAAAGGGTAGCTCCCTTGTAGATCTCCAAGAGCTAGAATAGGAGACAGAAATTGTTTTGATAGGATTTAAATGGAAAAATAATCATATGGGGAGGTTCAACTTGCTGGATTTGAGGTACATCATGATCCAAAGGTGGGGAAAAGTTTGTGGAAGAGGATTTGCACATAGGTCATGGCAAGAGGAATTTTTCAAAGTGGAAAAAGATCATTCCAAAAGCTATAGGGCCTTTTAAAGAAATTTTCAGAGGACATTTTTTTCCAAGAGAAAAACATTTTGGTTTGAGTCCAAATAAAAGAGGAAAACCTCCAAGACCAAAAATCAAGTTTTGGGTGAATCCAAAAATGAAGCACTAGTCATAAAAGAAAATATTTTGAGAGGGAGAGTTCTTTTAGAAGAAAAATTTAAATCACCTCCCTCAAATCAAGGAAAAAGTTTTTGAAAAGCCAAATAAAATTTTGGGTGTCACAACACCTACCCCCTTAGGAAAAATCTCGTCCTCGAGATTTCAGCTGATCCTCAAATAGGTATGGATATTCTGCCTGAAGAAAATCTTCCCTTTCCCATGTCGCTTCATCCTTAGTGTGGTTGCTCCACTGAACTTTGAAAAAATTTGTTGTTTTCTGACAGGTCCTCCTTTCAGACTCTTCCAAAATCTTTACTGGCCTCTCTCTATAGGTGAGGTCTGGTTGTACATCAATGCTTTCATGAGATACATGCTTCTCCGGGTTACTTACACATTTTCTTAATTGTGAGACGTGGAACACGTCATGGACGTCTGACAGCTCCTTGGGTAGGTCTAGTTGGTAGGCTACCGTGCCTCTTCGTGCAACTATACAGAATGGTCCAATAAATCTCGGGGCTAGCTTCCCCTTAATTTTGAACCGTTGCAGGCCCCTCATAGGAGACACTCGTAGGTATACGGAATCACCGGGTTCAAAGCTGACCTCACGATGTTTTTGATCATAGTAGCTCTTTTGTCGGCTCTGCGCTGTCTTGAGTCTGTCCTTGATCTGCTTAACTTTCTCCTCGGCCTCCTTGAGCATGTCTGGGCCGAAGATACGGCTGTCACCTATTTCTGACCAATTCAGTGGGGTACGACACCTCCGTCCGTACAATGCTTCAAAGGGTGCCATTTGCAAGCTGGCTTGGTAACTGTTGTTGTAAGCAAACTCGGCATACGGCAAACTCTCTTCCCAACTAGATCCATAGGTGAGCACACAGGCTCTCAGCATGTCCTCTAAGATTTGGTTTACGCGTTCTGTTTGTCCATCAGTCTGAGGGTGGTACGCTGTACTGAAAGCTAGTTGCGTGCCCAGAGCTTGTTGCAGGTGATCCCAAAATTTGGAGACAAATTGGGTGCCTCGGTCGGATATTATAGTCTTTGGGACTCCGTGCAAACAAACTATACGGGAGAGATAAAGCTTGGCCAGCCTTTGTGTGGAGTAGGTAGTCTTCACGGGAATGAAATGAGCAACCTTGGTTAGTCAGTCTGTGATGACCCATATGGCGTCATTTCCGCGTTGTGATCGAGGTAGTCCTACAATGAAGTCCATTCCTATTTCATCCCATTTCCACTCCGGTATCCTGTTTGGCTGGAGTAGCCCTGCTGGCTTTTGATGCTCGGCCTTGATGCGCTGACATGAATCGCAACAAGCAATAAATGTGGCTATATCCCTTTTCATACCGTGCCACCAAAATCTTTCCTGAATGTCCTTGTACATTTTGGTTCCTCCAGGGTGGATCGAGTATGGAGCGGTGTGGCTTTCGGTTAGGATTTGTTGTTTGAGTTCCTCAATGTTAGGTACGCAAAGTCTGTCTCCGTACCATAAAATTCCTTCACTGTCTGTGACGGACTCTGAAGCCTTACCAAGGTTCATTTTCTTTCTTATACCTTCGATGCTGGGATGTCCCCGTTGAGCCTTCTTAATTTGTTCCACGAGGGTGGGATGTATCTCCAGATTCGATACGGTTCCTTTAGTGACCAACACCATGTTGAGTCTTGCGAACTCTTGCTGAAACTCAGGCCTCAAGTTTTGCGGACTGTCATTGTCTGGGCTGGGGTTTCGACTAAGGGCATTAGCCACTACATTTGCTTTCCCTGGATGGTAGTGAATGCCGACATCATAGTCCTTGACCAATTCCAACCAGCGTCGTTGGCGTAAATTTAGCTCTGGCTGTGTGAAAATATATTTGAGGCTCTTATGGTCCGTATATATTTCACAGCGATTTCCCAACAGGAAGTGCCTCCACTCCTTGAGTGCATGTATGACTGCTGCTAGCTCCAAGTCATGTGTTGGGTAATTTTCCTCATGTTTTCGCAGCTGCCTGGAGGCATACGCGACAACTTTGCCATCCTGCATTAGTACACATCCGAGGCCTTTTCGGGACGCGTCACAATATACTTCAAAACTCTTGTGTATGTCTGGCACGGTTAATACCGGTGCGGTTGTTAGCTTCTTCTTGAGCTCTTGGAAGCTTTTCTCGCATGCTTCCGTCCATACAAACTTCTTGTCCTTCTTGAGCAATTGTGTCATTGGTTTTGCCACACTGGAGAATCCTTCAATAAATCTTCTGTAATATCCGGTCATTCCCAGGAAACTCCGCACATCTGTCACGTTGGCGGGTGGCTTCCAGTCAAGTATGGCTTTGACCTTTTCTGGGTCTACGGCCACGCCTTCTTGGTTCAATATATGGCCTAGGAAACCAACTTGCCTTAGCCAAAACTCACACTTGCTAAACTTGGCGTACAATTGATGTTTCCTTAATTCTCCCAAGACAATTTTGAGATGCTCAGCATGCTCTTCTGGTGTCCTTGAATATACCAGAATATCGTCAATGAACACCACAACAAATTTGTCCATGAATTTCATGAACACTTTGTTCATGAGGTGGACGAAGTATGCGGGGGCGTTTGTTAGTCCAAAAGGCATCACTGTGAACTCATATAACCCATATCTGGAGGTGAATGCTGTATTGGGAATATCTTCTGTCCGTACTTTCAATTGGTGATATCCCAATCTCAAATCAATTTTTGAGAACACCTTGGCTTGTGCGAGCTGGTCAAACAAATCATTTATCCGTGGCATCGGATATTTGTTTTTGATGGTGACCATATTGAGAGCTCGATAGTCTATACACAGTCTCAGTGTCCCATCCTTTTTCTTGGCGAATAATACTGGCGAACCCCATGGTGAGGAGTTGGCTCGAATAAATCCTTTGTCCAATAATTCCTTTATCTGCTTCTTCAACTCCACCAATTCTGAGGGTGCCATTCTATAAGGTTTCTTATAGATGGGAGCGGTGCCAGGTGCTAGTTCAATGCTGAACTCTATCTCTCGGTCTGGTGGCATGCCCGGTAGTTCTTCAGGAAATACGTCAGGAAACTCGCATACCACTGGAACTTTTCTCAGTTCTGACATGTCCACTTTGTTCAGCTTTGATTGCCGTGACCGTGGTCTTTCTTGAGCTGTGACCTTTATTGTCTTGCCGTGATGATGAGTGAGAATCACGGTCCGATTGAAACAGTCAATGAATCCTTTGTTGGTGGTCAACCAGTCCATCCCTAAAATGACATCCAGTCCTTTATTTTCCAACACGATGAGATTAGCTTGGAACTTTAGTCCTTCGAACTCAATGATCACTCCTTGGCAGTAACTCTGAGCGATCTGCTTATTTCCGGGGGACTTGATGATCATAGATTTTTCCAAGGAAGTATCGGAAAACCATGTTGCAAAACAAAACTCTTCGAAACGAACGAATGGGAAGCTCCAGAATCAAACAAAACCGTGGCAGGTACTGTGTTGACAGGGAACGTACCGAGCACGATGTCTGGGGCATTCTGCGCTTCTTCCCTGGTCACATGGTTCAGGTGACCCTTCATGTGGTTGTTGTTGGGGTTGAAATTGTTGCGCTTGGGGGTTGGATTGTTCCCACCATTGTTTGGCTTGGGGGCTGCGTTCCTCGGCTTTGGGCATTGTTTGGCATAGTGCCCCTCTTCACCACAAGCGTAGCAAGTGACCCCTGGACGGTACGTGAAGTCCTTGTCCCTTGAATGGAACTGTCTGACGGGCCTTAGATCAGTAGTCGCGGATTTCCTTGCTTCTGTCCTTGGAACTTCAGTCTTGCTTCGGTTGCTGCGAGCAAGAGTCGTCTTGTCCCTCTTTCGCTTACGGAGATCTTCCAGACTACGGTGCTCATTCTCCAAGGTAATGGCCTTGTCAACCAGAGTTTTAAAATCCGGGAAAGTGTGTACCACCAGTTGGCATCTTAGAGCTGGTGCCAGGCCGTCCAAGAATTTCTCCATCCTCTTGTTCTCAGTCATATGCTCGTCGTAGGCATAACGAGATAGCTGGGTAAACTGACCGTTGTATTCTGTCACTGACATGCCTCTCTGCTTGAGGTCATCAAACTCTCTCTTCTTGATTTTGATGATGCTCCTGGGGATGTGTGCCCCACGAAAGCCTTCCTTGAACTCTTCCCAGGTGATGTTGTGTTCACTGGGATGCATGTGTAGGAAGTTTTCCCACCATGCTGCAGCTGCTCCAGTAAGGTAGTGGGGTGCATAAAGCACCTTCTCATGATCTGAACACTGAGCAATAATCAGCTTCCTTTCGATGTCACGAAGCCAATCATCGGCTTCTAGTGGCCTATCGGTGTGAGCAAATGTTGAAGGGCGAGTCTTCTGTAACTCAGATAACTTGGAATGTGGTTGATAGGGTTCACGGTGGTTTCCCATATTGATGACGTGATTCATCATCTCTTGGTGCTGTTGCTGGCTTTGCTCGAAGAGACGGCATACTTGAGACAGGGCTGCTTCGTTGTCCTGTTGACTGGACTGACCCTGAGTGAAGTTGTTGCTAGTCTGTGTCCCATAAGCTTCTTCTGGCTGATTGGGCATGGAACGAGTCCACGGACGAGACATTTTTCCAGTCTGGGGTATTATTTTTCAAAACTCATGAGAAGAACTGTGTGGCACAAGGAAAATCTTGCAAAGGCAAAAACTTAAAAGACCTCAAGATTTTTCAAGAAAGCATAAACGATTTTGCATGGAGGCGAACTGTTTAACCCAAATCTTACACGCGAAAAGCAAACACACGATACAGCACTCAGGATGTGCGTACACAATCCTGACATGTTATTTAGACTAGCATACTCCCTCGGAAAGCAGCGAACACACTAATACAAACTAGCGTACAGATAAAACACATCATACAAGCAGACATAACGCGCGGCTACTCGGCGCTCTCAGTTGGAGATGGTGACGATGTCCTTTCCCTTGCCGAGGGCAAGACTCAGCGGTGCAGGAGATTCAACCTCCACCTCCTCTCTAGCTGGCTCCAGGCGCGTAACACTGCGCTGTGGTGATGGCGCGGGAGCGACAGGCGGTAGTGCGGGTGTGGCAGGCGGTGCAGCTCTGACTGGAGTAGGAGCGATGACTCGGTCGAACTCCTCAGTGGTAGGCAGACGGCGAGCAGTGGCCAAAATGGCCGGTGCATAAGAGGCTGAAGACGAGACGAATGTCAGAGGCGGTGCCATGTGGAGAAGCTCCTTCCTGCAGGCAGGACCGCCCCGGACTAAGTCCATGCGGGCAGCCACAAGATCATCCACGAGGTTGTCGAAGGATTCCTCCAGAGCCTTGAGGTACTCCACGACCATCTCGATGGCTTCATCTCGCTCTCCCCGATGGCAGGCGAATGCATAGTGACAAGTATATGGCACATGGCATGGGAGGTAGCGGTAGCGACGAGTCTTCATCATAGGAAGAATGTCCCGAAGGCGAGCTATCGCCTCACGGGCAGCCATCTGCATGGCATGCCTCTCCGTAGGCATGGCCCTTCCCACAAAATGGAAGTGGCGAGACGCAGAACGTCCTCCCTTGAATTGCACCACGGCCTGGTGCATAGACACGTCGTCGCTGAGCTTGTGCTGATAAAGCGTGAACTCCGAACGAGTCGCTGGCCCGATCGCGAGCTTGGTGATGGAGACGAGGAGTTTGACAAACCCCTCGGGCACGTTAGTGAACACTCGAGTCTCGCAGTTGCTGCCAGCCATCTACAAAAGTAGGCAAAAATTCTGAGTAGTCGAGTCATAAATTTATGATGACCAACAGAAAATAGCTACAATTGCAAAATGCTGAAAAAGCACAAAAGACGCTAATAACCGATTAGCGATCGCACCTAGTGGCTTCCTACAGTCAGCCTGGCTCTGATACCAAGCTTGTCACGACCGGTTTTTCAATAAAATATTTATTGAGAGACCAATCCCTTTTACTGACCAGTAAAGAAGAATTCCTTCTTACTGGTAGACAATATCTTGGTCACAGAAGAAAAATACCAGGAGTACTGAATATAATATAAGGTTGAGCGGAGACTGCTCAACAATTTATTACATGCACGCCGATAAAACATAACGGCGGATAGGGTGACATAACTACTAACTCACGATAACAACGGTGGTGGATATATCACAACGAAGTGGGTGATATGACTCCTGAAAACTACAGCTCTTCGAGCGTCGGAGTGAGGCTCGAGGAGACTTATTACGGGTGGCAGAAGCGTATATGATACAAGTGACCAATATCTAGGATCGCACAGGACTGACTGGGATTCCTCTAGGCGTCGGTCTCACTATCAAACTCTTCATCCATGAGATCGCCTTCGTCAACATCTGGCCAAATCAACAAGCCAGGTGAGTACTATGAAAGTACTCGCAAGACAGTTCGGACATAAGATATAACAAATGTAAACATGAAGCGTATGAACAGATTAACAAGTGCACTCAGACATAGAGATAATACTGTACGAAAAATAAAAGAGAAGTCGGGCGGTAGTCCTCCCGAAATCCCAAAATAATATACTGGGTGCCAAACGAGGGTCTGAATGACTCCTCGAGAGGAAACTGCAAGAATAATAATACCGGTGCCAAACGAGGGTCTGAATGACTCCTCGAGAGGAAACTGCAAGAATAATAATGCCGGTGCCAAACGAGGGTCTGAATGACTCCTCGAGAGGAAACTGCAAGAATAATAATGCCGCAGTCGGGCGTCGGGGCGACACCACATAAAGGGCTTATAACAGAAAATGAAAGGCAGTGCGTGCCACAGTCGGACGTCTGAGCGACATCACATAAAGGGCTTATATTGAAAATAAGAGACAAACATGCCACAGTCGGACATCTGAGCGACATCACATAAAGGGCTTATATTCATAACTTAGTAGCTCATGAGTTTTAAATCATATCAAGAGAATAATCAGACATGAGACACACAACAGGGTTAGTCCATCCACAGGAATAACGTTCAGCCAAGATTACTACTCTAGCTCACTTACCGGAAAGTAGCATATACCACGAGGTTACGACATAGACATGGATACGCTGATCGCGATACTTGACCCCGGATACGATGACTCTAAGGGATTTGACTCTGCAGAGTTTGTACTTTAACCACAGCCAACGGATTTCAGTAGTCACTGGGACTAGTTCCGTTTACGGTGTTTTGGAAGAAACACATCTAACCAGTACACACCCATTCAACATTCCGAAGCCAGGAATCACCCTCGGCAACGTTCAAGAAAAACCTTGAGACGGGGAGGCTACAACCTCGCGTAGCATGGGATCAAATTTATATACGCGCGCTCTAAGGGGTGCCCCCCTCTCGGTCCCAACCGGAAACACCCATGCCCCCTGACCGGATGACTGGCTTTAATCCAGGGCCATGGAACCCTCATCCCGGCCCCTCTATTTGGTGTGTACACGGAAAGAGGTTACCAACTTACTGCACCGCATTCTTGGCAGAAAACATGTGGCGGCACGGAAAGGGGAAGAACGATAACGTGACTCAGTTCACGTTAACGTCGGAATTTATCGGATATCGTAAGGCTGGCATGCTACAACAATACCACCTTACTACCTTTCATGTCACCACATGACTAGGCCATCTCTCATCAGAGATCACGGTAACTTTGGAGCACACGGATAGTTGCCTTACATGCAACGAGATGCTCACCGATGCTCATATGCCATGCACAAACCATTCAAGCAAACATGCAAAACACCCGTCATATCAAAGGTTCAAACATGCTTGCCTGGTTCGGAGAAGTCGGAGTCTAGCTCGGCGAAGTTCGCGGCTCCGTCACCTCTCCCGGAACCTACGGTATAGCGAAAAATGCATACTAACGTGAAAACCAACGCGTGCATAAAAGTTGTTCCAAAAAATTTCCAAATAAATCCCATAAAAAACTAGACAAAATTATAAGACTGTCAGAAAAAGAATCACTCAAAAATCACTTTTTATTAAAAAGTTATAAGGGTTTCTGTCCAGGGACTCATCTGCAATGAAACAGAAAAGTTCCAGGGGTTTAACTGAGAAAACAGAAAACGGTTTGAATAGAAATGCGCAAGCCCAAAGAGAAAACGTATTTGCCCAAAGGTGCCAACAGAAAACGTTTCGAGGGAGAAGAGAATAGAGGCTGACAGGGGGGGTCCACATGTCAGGTTTAAAAAGTTCGCCGGCGCCCGAAGACTGCGGTGGTCGCCGGCGTTGAACCACGGCGAGGCAGGGAGATCGGAGTGTACCAAGAGCTTCAGCGTGTCCTTCCGCGTCGGTGGGTGGTGGACTCGACCGACGGAGAGCACCACGTCGACGGCGACACTTTCTCCGGCGGACGGCGGCTCGGGCGATGGTGGGGAACTCCGGTGGTGTGCTGCAAACTTCGAATTGAAGCGCGGGTCAGAAGGAGGGATGCACTAGAGAGCTACTGGCAAGAGATGGGAGGCAGAGGTGCACGCACGGGAGCGAATCGAGTTGGATCCCGTGGCGGGTCGCGGCGGCCGGAGTTGAGGAAGAAGGCTCCCTCGGGGCTCTTCCAGTGGCTAGGCAGGGTCTTGGTGGAGTGCAGAGGTGGTGTGGGTACTAGCTGGAGCTCGGGGCCTCTATTTATAGGCGGATCGAGGGGGTGGCCGTGAACGGAGAATCTCCGGTGAGCAATTACGGCGAGGCAGTGGATTGGAAGGGGGTTTAGGTGGCCAGGCAGCATCAGTGAGGTGTACTGGTGCCGTTCCCCCGCTAATCCCGGTCGGTCTTGGCGTAATGGTGCCGGTCCACGGTGGGGTGGCCGCACGGGCATGACGGTGGCAGAGAGCGCACTCCGCGCCCAGCGGTTCACGACGAGGGTGGCAGCGCGCACTGGGGAGTGGAAGACCACGCGGCGATCTCCGGTGGCTTGGGCGGCGCTGGGTGGCGCCGTCTGCGCTGCGCCTCTCTCTGGCGGCCGCAAAGCCGCCGCTGGCGTCGGTCACGGGGCGGCGCACCTCCTCCTGCTCGTCGCCGACGTCCGCAAGGTTCCAGGGGATCGTGCGGCGCAGGAACAAGGGCGAGGGGACCGGGAGCAAGGCGCCAACGCGGCATTGTCGAGATCGACAACAGGTTCTGAAGAAAACGATAGTAGATCACTGAACTGTATTTCTGAATCTCTGAACTTGATTTTGACAATGCTCTGCAGGTGTTCGACAGAATGATTTGGCAAGGAGAAAATTATTCCTGGGGCTGGGACTTGGTGAGGTGACCTCTCAATGCACCCAGAGGCTGCCTGATTTTTCTCAGAATTTTTGGAGAGGGATTTGAATGAATTTCATCAAATTTGGCAAATCTGGTCCAAACTTGCAGCAAGTATAGTTTGAAATTTTGAACTGGAGACCAGTGGATCTTCATGGATCTTGGTTGAGGGTTCAAAGTACTAGGAAGGGAAATTGGTTTGGGTGCAAAAATCAAAACAGAAAGGGTAGCTCCCTTGTAAATCTCCAACAGCTAGAATAGGAGACAGAAATTGTTTTGATAGGATTTAAATGGAAAAATAATCATATGGGGAGGTTCAACTTGCTGGATTTGAGGTACATCATGATCCAAAGGTGGGGAAAAGTTTATGGAAGAGGATTTGCACATAGCTCATGGCAAGAGGAATTTTTCAAAGTGGAAAAAGATCATTCCAAAAGCTATAGGGCCTTTTAAAGAAATTTTCAGAGGACATTTTTTTCCAAGAGAAAAACATTTTGGTTTGAGTCCAAATAAAAGAGGAAAACCTCCAAGACCAAAATCAAGTTTTGGGTGAATCCAAAAATGAAGCACTAGTCATAAAAGAAAATATTTTGAGAGGGAGAGTTCTTTTAGAAGAAAATTTTAAATCACCTCCCTCAAATCAAGGAAAAAGTTTTTGAAAAGCCAAATAAAATTTTGGGTGTCACAGTAAACCAGACCGGCCACCGTGTGGCCAATATAGAATGGCTACCCAAACCGAACACCAGCCCACATTACCCCGCCATAAAGGCAGGGAGACAGCGGCCCGGGATTACACCTACGACCTACGACAGGACCTGGACACTAGGGCGGGCTTAGACAGATCAATCTATGGGTCAAGGGGACATGCCCCAACACGAGAGGACGGCTATCAGGCCCGGCGTGATCAACACAACCTCACTCGGGGCGAAAATCGCATAGGGACGTCCGCCGAACTCCGTCGCGACGTTGCCCGCTATAGAGGCACCGCACACCCCTTATGCTTCATCGAGGAAGTAATGGAGCACGAATTCCCAGAAGGGTTTAAACCTATATCGAATCATATGATGGAACAACCGACCTCGCAGTATGGATTGAGGATTTTCTTCTCCATATCCACATGGCCTGCGGTGATGACCTCCATGCCATCAAATACCTCCCACTAAAATTAAAGGGACCAGCCCGACACTGGCTAAACAGCCTCCCAGAGAACTCCATTGGCAACTGGGAAGACTTGGAAGACGCTTTTCGCGAAAACTTCCAAGGTACATATGTCCGGCCTCCGGACGCCGATGACCTAAGTCACATCATCCAGCAGCCCGAAGAGTCAGCCAGGAAACTCTGGACTAGGTTCCTAATTAAAAAGAACCAAATTGTCGAATGTCCGGACGTCGAAGCCCTCGCGGCCTTTAAACATAGCGTCTGAGATGAGTGGCTTGCCCGTCACCTCGGCCAAGAAACACCTAAGTCCATGGCAGCTCTTACTGCACTGATGGCCCACTTTTGTGCGGGAGAAGATAGCTGGCTTGCTTGTAGAAGCAATAGCACCAGCGATCCTGGCACCTCCGAAGCCAGGGGCGGCAATGGCAAGCCACGACGCAATAAAAACAAGCATCGAAACAATAATGCAGGAACCCAAGACACGGCGGTCAATGCCGGATTCAGCGGCCCCAAATCTGGTCAACGGAAGAAGCCATTCAAGGCAAACAGAGATGGTCCATCCAGTTTGGACAAGATACTGGATCGGCCCTGTCAGATTCATGGCAGCCCTGACAAACCCGCCAACCATACCAACAGAAATTGTTGGGTTTTCAAACAAGCCGGCAAGCTCAATGTCGAACACAAAGGGAAGGGGCTGCCCAGTGACAGCGAAGACGAAGAGAATCGCCAGCTGAACACAGGGGGACAAGCAATTTCCCCCCGAAGTAAAAACAGTAAACATGATATATGTGACGCATATCCCTACAAGGGAGCGCAAGCGCGCACTACAAGACGTCTACGCCATAAAGCCGGTCGCCCCAAAATTTAACCCATGGGCGGCCTGCTCGATCACTTTTGATCGTAAGGACCACCCAACCAGTATCCATCATGGAGGTTCGGCAACTCTGGTCCTCGATCCAATTATCAACGGATTCCATCTCATGCGAGTCCTTATGGACGGTGGCAGTAGTCTTAATTTACTCTACCAAGACACTGTCCGCAAGATGGGCATTGATCCCTCAAGGATCAAGCCCACCACAACTACCTTCAAGGGAGTAATACCCGGCGTCGACGCTCACTGCACGGGCTCTATCACATTGGAAGTCGTCTTCGGTTCGCCGGACAACTTTCAAAGCAAAGACTTGATCTTCAATATTGTCCCGTTCCGCAGTGGCTACCATGCACTGCTCGGACGGGCCGTTTTTGCTCGTTACAATGCAGTCCCACACTACGCCTATCTAAAGCTTAAGATGCCATGTCCACACGGCGTCATAACGATCAACGAAATACGGAACGCTCCCACCGTACCGAGGAGCATACTGCGGCCATCGCAGCCGAAATACAAAGCGGCCCCATCAAGCCGCATATCCCATCGGCCATTAAGCTGCCGGCCTCTATTACGCAGGACCGGTTAATCTTAGAGCTGGATTAGCAGTTCCACCTCCGTCATTCGCCACATATACCCACGAAGTTCATATCGTGCATGCATAATTATGCACCTAAAATACCTTGGTCATCGGCGGAGGCACAATACGGACAGGCCTACAATACGGTTCGTTCCTCTACAGCCTTCTTCTCTTTTTTCTAACTATTTATTATCTTTTGCCACAGGTGAATCAAAACCTGTCCATCCTACGGACCTACAAGGACTCTTTCGGAGACCGGTTTCATCCAATAAAAAAACAAAGATGGCTCCTTTTAAGGAATCCTTTTTGCTGAGGCCAAGGCAGCGCAGGCGTGCGACTGGAGGTCCAAAAGATTTTTTGTATACCACACACTCTATTTAAAACCTGTATAGAGCCTTTTTTCCTCAGCCTTTGACCCTTGGCATGTAAAATGGCCTGGGTGGTGGTGTTATAATCTGTAAGATTGCGTTCGACGTATCAATCAGATTCCAGTGAACATAATCCGTCTTCGGTACTTGTTTTTCCTCACAGAACTGTATTTTGCTCCTTCGGTTGTTTCACGCACACACCTCGGCACTAATCGCCAAGGGCTCGATACGGCAACATATTGGTTGCCGAAAAGTTTGAACAACTCTCCAGCACACTTCGGCGTCACGAGTTTGGCATTATATGCATCAGCTCCGAATCATGTCTTTGGTCAATAATTGGGTTGCCCGGCTCCTGTTCTTACTACCTTACGTTCTGTCTTATCGGCTAGGGTAGTAATGGGAGAACTACTGCAATTGTGTTTCCGGTTCACCTGGTTAAACACCTCAGTAGAGAAAGCCGAAAACTGACTGTCATGATGCGGTGAGAGCTGGTCAACCACTCGGCGACTTATTTGAATCTTTTGCGATTTCTTCCGTATAACACGAAGGACCGTTTTTCTGGTCACTTATGTAACGCAACCGTATTCGGCTAACTGCGTACATACCACACTACAAAAAAATACACTTCCGTGATGATACGTGTTTGTCACAGTAGGTCGCGTTTTTTGTCATGCATGTACATCCATGACAAATTTATGACAGAATCAAGATAGTCATACTTGTGCTGTCGTAGAAGTGTTCCATGACATTACCAAAATTATCATCACGGAAGTGTCCACTTCCATGACGATAAATCGCGCGTCACAGAAGTGCTTTCGTCAAGGGTGACCGACACGTGGCATCCACCATAACGGAACGCCGTTAAGCTATCGGGTCGGGTTTTGGATCCGATAACCCGTTAACAGCCCCAACCAATGGGGATTTTCCACGTGTAAAATCATCATTGGCTGGAGGAAACACGTGTCGGCTCACCGTTGGGACAGATGTCATCCGCTCATTGGACCGAAGGCGCCTATGATACGGCGACACGTGGCACGGCCCAACAAAGGCCCATTCCTGTGAAAAGGCCGGCCCGTTTGACTTGGTCAAAAGGTGGCGGGCCGGCCCACGGAAAGCCTGTTAACGGCCTGTTCGCATATAGCCCATTTACAGCCCGCTAACCCAGGGCCCGTTACGCCCTATATGAATTAGGCCCAATAGCGTCATCTGGGCCGTCCAATATGATTCAGCCCATTTTAACTTCCGGCCCATGTGTGGCCCATGACTTCTTTCGGCCCATATGAGGACCTTTGTAACTCTTGGCCCATTAACGGCCCGTGGTGAAACTGGCCCGTAATGAACAGTGTATCACTTTATACCCATTAACGGCCCGTTATTCCATTGGGCCGTTTCCAGCCCAAGTTATCTTTCGGCCTTCTCAGGGCCCATTGATTCTTGGGCTCATTTGTAGCATTCAGTTACATATGGCCCGTTACTGTCATTTTCTGCTTGTGGGCCAAATTCAGCCCGTCGTTACAGTCGGCCCGTTTGCGGACCGTTAATACGTTGGGCCGTTTTCATGTCAAAAAAACCCGTTGGGCTGTTTTCATAGAGTTATCAAATACGGCCTATTAACGACCCGTTATGGTCCATGAATAGTACGACCCATGATTGGCGAAATGATGATACGCCCCGTAGAAGGCCCATGGATCCTACGGCCCGTATGAGGCCCATGGATAGTACAGCCCCTAGAAGGCCCATGGATCGTACGGCCCGTAGAAGGCCCATGGACCCTATGGCCCGTAGAAGGCCCATGGACCCTAAGGCCCGTATAGAAGGCCGATGGATCCTACGGCCCGACGAAGGCCCATGGATCATACGGCCTGCAGGAGGCCCATGGTTACAACAGTCCGTGTGTTGCCACGATTATTTTGGCCTAGTTACCAAAAATAGGCTATTGTGGCCACTAGAAAAAAACAGAAAAAGAACTGCAGTGACTACAAGCAAACAACTAAACAAGACAATAAGGAAATAAATAAGCAAGCAATTAACGCTAGCCTATTACCGCTATTACACATATTACATCCACTGGGCATCAAAGTTCGCCACCAGTGCAAATATAGGGAACAAAGCAGCACATTACATACACTGGCCATCAAAATTGGCCACCAGTGCAAATAAACGCGGCAGCAAAACAAGAGCATAACTGAAACAACTTCAGAAGAGCTCAAAAAACGTTATCCTGGGTATCCACCATGCTGGCAATAAGCTTAGCAAGCTGATTAGCTTTGTCCTGTTTGGCGCTAAAATCCTCCAACGCTTGTTGTTGCACCAGAAAGTATGCATCTGAATGCTCCAGGGACTTCCGCAGTCCTTCCGCTTCTTGTCGCAGCACAGCTGATCGATGTCTTTCAGCTTGTAGTTGAGACTCAAGAAACCGAACTGATTCAGACAGTGAGTTTGAATAGCTTGTGCAAGCGGTAGTGGCCAGTAACTCGAACACTAAACCAAGACATGACTTTGGGGTTGTCTCGCTGTCTTCAATAGTCTTCCTTAGCTGTTTTATCAGCTTTGTTGAAGACCAACAAGGATGTGTCACTATCCTGAACCTTATCTGCATTACTTCCTTTACCATTGCTTAATAAGGCACTCTTCCCCAATATTCTGTCAGCATTCTAAAAGAAGAAACAAGCAGACACATAACAAGTTTAGCATGTACTAGTATATGAAACTCATTTCGGTGAACCAGTTCATTAGTAAGGTGGACAGGATTAAACTACCAAGTCTTCTATTGCCAAGTACTAGTACATAATAAAAGCATCAAACAAACATATATCTATGTCCTATGGTCACTGCATTGTCTTGCCAAATCAAAATAGAGACACGGTTCAAATCATATCAGTTCAAGACAAAGCAGCAGTGAAAGAATACAAAGTGTGGGAAACTACACGGCACAACAAGATTTCAGATGGGTACCACGGGTCTACATGTACAACAACACTATTGGCTCTGTTGTGATGCTAGTAATGTGCATGATATGAAAGTCAACTGTATACACAATTGAAATTGAAATCAACAGAGCTATTGATAAGAGCAAACCTGTTAAAGAAACATGCGTGAACATACCTGCTGTGCCATTGGAGTTTTGATTGGATCCTTCAATTTAAAAATAAGTTTGTATGAGTAAATACAGTGATACAAGAGCAAAGCAATCATAGTTAAAAAAAGGCGCACCTAAGCGAGCGCTTAAGCGCGCCTAGGCTCTAGGCGTTGGCAAAACGCATTGCGCATAACTGCGCATAAGCATGTGCTTTGGTCAGTAAAGCGCAAGGCGGTGGCAAAACGCACAATTAACGCATAGCGCTTTTTTGAACTATGATAGCAATGGAATCTTAAATTAGAACAGTTGTTCTTCAGGTTTAGGCACTTGTTCTACATGAACAGAGTACAGTAAGACGCAAGAATATAATACTAAAAAATAGAAAATGAGCTCATAGACCTTACCACATTCTTGGTTCGGGACCAGTACAGAACAAGGCGTTCCCAGTCATCGTCCAGTAAATGTGTCTCAGGAGAACGTAAGGGAATTTGATGAGTTTCTTTGCCGGAGAAGTACGTTTTCTTCAGGTAATTCCGATACTACCACCAAGCATTCTTGAAGATAGCAGAGGTATTAGCACAGGTTACCTCATCCTGAGTTTCCAAATCGGTCCTTCTCTATAGAGAAAAATGGGAAAATTTGCTGTATAATAACCATCATGGAGGTAGGATGTATGGGACGAAGCAAAGTAATTGCCATGAATAACATTACTTACACATAACTCCTGGACAAACACCTGCAACTGGCATTTTCCTTCATCTTCAGTATAATATTTCCAAGATGGGAAGATACGCACATACGATTTAACAACATCAAATGCGATAGATGCTAAACTACGACTAGCTGGTTGTGCTTCCTCCACAGGAATAGGCGTACTAACTGGTGGAGTTGGGGTTCGCCGTGATAGTACTGGCCCTTTGGGCACTGGTGCTGCCTTACTAACTGCTCTTGTTTGGGAGCTCTGTGGTGGAGATGGTGTTGTGTCAACAGGAACTGGGTTACTATCGACTGGGGTTGGGGTTAGATTGGGTGAAGCTGGTTCTCTGTCCATCGCAGTAGGGGTACAATCTGCGAGAGTTTGGGTTATGTGTGGTAGGGCTAGTTCTTGTGCATGTACAACTGGGGTGCTATCTCCACCAAGAGGTAGCACTGTTTTATTTGAAGACCTTGTTTTTAGTCCGCTAGATACTGGCATCACCCACTCCAATTCAAATGGCTGATAAACAGGAAACATAGTTGAATGTACAGACATTGTATGAGAGACAGATGCAATAGATAGTGTAGAAAAAAGAGGGCATGAAATAGTTGACATGTATATTGTTTAACTAAAACGGATAGCATGACATAATTTCACATATATGATGTCTATCTAAACTGGATAGCATAGCATAACATAATTCGAAGATATGATGAATAACTAAACAGGATCGCATGACATAATTCACCTACATGTTATCTAAGTAATCAGGATCGCATCATTTAATTCACATATGTGATTTATATGCTAAACAGAGGGCATTCGATATGATGTCTGAACTAAGAACGTGGTGTTGAATATTGTGTATATGATGTCTAAACTATGCAATGCAAGACACCGTATGCATGATATGAGCAGTATAACCATGCCAAGTTAGAGCATACACCTCAGTGGGGGAATAGGACTGGTCATCTGTCTCTGAATCCATCTCTGAGGAGCTATCGGGACCCAACAAGAGATCTGCTTCGACAGGTAGCACCGTCTGCTCTGAAGGCCTTGTTTTCACTCCAGATTTTTCGATCTCCCACCCAAATGGCTGATTCACAGGAACAGTAGTTTAATGTACAAACATTGTCGACAAATGGAAATGTAATGAAGAAAAGGATGGGCAAGATATCATTCAAATATATGATGCCTGGTTAAACAGGATGGCATTGCACATTTCACATATATTATGGCTGGCTAAAAGACATGAGACTGCATAATTCCCATATATGATATAGAAACTAAACAGGTGGCATTATAGAACATGTCTAAACTAAGCAGATGACATATATGATGTCAAAAGTAGGCACTGCAAGGCAACATATGCATGATATGACTAACATCATCATGCCAAGGTAGAGCAAACACCTTGGGGGGTAAATAGGAGTGGTCAGCGGCGTCTGAATCCGCCTCAGAACAGATATCTTCCTCTGGATTACAATCTGGAGAGGGGTGGGGAGGGTTTGCCATTGAACCCACCATGGAGCGATGTCTACATGACATTGTATTGCCGCGCAAAACTCTTCTCTTTTTCTCTACATGTTCAGCATGACTGTGTACAATATCTGACATGCATACGAAAAAAATATGGTGAGATTATGTAAGGAGAGCATGCAGAAATTTAGAGTGATGGTAACAACCAGTGGATCGACGTTTTTCTGTTGAACCAAAATAGCCCTAATGGATCGACGTGAATGTATAGTAATAAGTGATGCAACAAGTGTACAACCTCTTTGCCGTAGCCGTGTCGACCTCAGCATCATTGGGTTGGTCGCTGAAGCAGTTGAGGTAGAGGTGGCTGTCGGAGGTGTGGAGGGAGATCTGAGGAATCTGTAGACGGCGTCCAGGGCACTGCTCTGTTGTGATGGATCGTTCTGTCGTTGGAGCAGCTCCGGTGAGCCGTAAGACGTCAAGGCTGAAGCAGCACAAGACAGAGATCGTCAATCTCAAGTGGGATTCTAATAGCATCTCCAATAGATGATGTAAAATGGATGTAAAATTAACATTACCAAAACCCACCTGACTACAACAGATGAGGTAAAAACTGTTGACTCTGAACTTAACTGTCAAAACTGAAATTTACTGTGGAATCTGAATGCTACTGTCGAAACTGAACACAATGGTAGCAGAGAGGCACTTGACATGTAGTTTAGGGAGGGCCTGCAGTTCATCTTCAACCTGCACCCCCCTGAGCCGCCAGCCACCACCGGCCGAACCGCCGGCCCCAGCGCCGCCTCGTCGCCCCGAAACAACTCGCCACCGCCGCCCCGGCCATCCCTCTAGGCCCCCTGCCCCCACCCTGAACCCTAAGATAGATAGTGGGGTACCTCTCCGGCGAGCCCCCGTCCCCGCTGCGGGTGGTTCTTCCTTAACTCCGGCGAGCCCCCCAACCCCTGAAAATCGACTGACCCAAAAGTCGATTCAATCGACTGAAGTGTGGCTTAATCAGAGCAGAGCAGCAGCACGAGCGAGGGGGAGAGCAGCAGCAGCAGCTGGGCGAGCGAGCGATCGAGCGAGAGCCGGAGCAGCAACAGCAGCGCGAGCAAGCGAGCGAGAGCCGGAGCAGCAGCAGCAGATCCGGCTGGTATGGACGCCGACGCTGAAGGGGCCTCGCATTGGGGGAGAGCCGCCGTGGAGATGTCGCCCGCGGCGCCGGCTTCAAGGTAGCCGCTCCATGGGGGTGCGGGATGGAGCACCGTCGGCGCCGGGAGGTCGAGTTAAGGAGAAGGTGCGATGCGATGAGTGTACTACCTCTTTGGTGGCGCCGAGTAGGCCTCGGCTTCGTCCGAGGAGTCGGTGAGGATGCTATGGTTCCGGTGGAGCAGGTTAAGGCGGTGCTGTGGGGATGGAGCAGCCGCGATAGACGAGGCGATCGTCGGAGCAGCTCCTTGGAGGTGGAGGACGGGGCAGCTGAACCGGCGGGACGGCGAGATGGACGACGGATCCTCATCCGGGGAGGTGGACGAGGGACGTCGAGCTATTGTGGTGGACGACGTCGTCGGGGAAGAGGCTCCGGCTGGGCAGCGGTGATGTGGCGGACGGAGGAGGGTGGGGTTTCGCGGCTGGAGCGGAGAGGTTATGGCGGCCTGGGATTTCGAATGGCGAAAAGGGGGCGATGGGAGGGGTGAAGCATGACTTAGGGATGCGCTTGTCCAAAATGTAGGGTGTGTTACAAAAGTACCCCGCACCGATTTGAACTAGCGGCCCTTTCGGCTCAGGGTTAGAAGGGGGATTTCGCATGTCGGGATTTGGCAGCTGCAGGTCATTTTTGCGCGCGTTGTAATTTCGGGATAGCAAGGCGCGGGTTGTGAAGGCGCCAGTTTTGGGAGCACGATATCTGAATTTTCGGGATATAACAAGACGCGGGTTGAATTTTAGGGACAAGCCTAACGTGTAGTAATATTGTACTTGTACGTACCAAATCAATTCGCACTTCCCTCAACCAAAAAGAAAACGAAAAAAATAAAACTATTCACACCACACAAAGAGAGAGTCTTGCCCCGTTTTACTATACAAATGCTATTTAAAGCTACTCCCTCCTTCCATCTATATAGGGCCTATGCGTTTTTCGATGCTAACTTTGACCAAATATTAGAGCAATGATATATGACATGCAACTTACACAAAGCACACTATTAAATTCGTCTGTGAAAGGTTCTTTCAATGATATAATTTTCACATTGTGCATGTCATGTACTATTAATCTTGTCAATAGTCAAAGGCGGTCTTAAAAATCTCATTACGCCCTATATAGATGGAAGGAGGGAGTATGAATCCATGTTATGTCCGATTAAATTTTTTCGCTTGCTGTATAATGCATGTAACCTACTCATACCAACATTTTAGTGCATTCCAAATGTCTATACTACCGCTGCAATTCGAACTAAATTTGAATTCGTTTCTCTATTTCAATAAGAATCTACAATCATGATTGTTGCCAACTTCAACCATCATAGTTTCCTTGCTATCCGCCAGATATAAATCGGACGGCCTATAATGCAGGATGGCAGGCACACGATCATCAACAACTCCATTTTTTATAAGAGTAGAGATAAAATATATTAAATGTAGTATAACATGTTCATAACCACACCATGTGTATCACCGTTATATATATTCACACATGCGTCGGTTTGAAACACTATGATAAATTCTTCAAATATCCGAATTCGCTTTTTATAATGAAGTATATATGATCTCTATTCGTCTTTTACACCCACATAACCCTCTTATCTTTGTAGCTAGCGCTAACTTTCTCTTGTGCCTGCACACGCCCGCATCCCTCTCACCCTCCCTCAGCATTCTCTAGCTCCATCGCGCAAATTCGTCTTTTCACTTTAGGTCGTTCACCCACGGTGTGTGTAGGCCCCCCAGCTCCTTCTTTACGGCACACATCGATCGATATGCCTCTCTAGCCAGGTGTGCCTAGCACAAACACAAGCTTCCCCTCTTCTCTTGTCACCGTCCATGCCTCACTCCCACCACTCTTTTCATCGTTCTCGTACTCGCACACTCCTCCCCCTCGATATAGTATGCCTCTCGTACCACCTCCTACATGCATCCCTCTCTCTCTATCCTTCTCCTCGTGCCTCATTTGCTTCTAACACACACATGCATGTATACCGATCGATCTCCCAACATATACCTAGATCGACTTTAACTACCCCCCCCCATCGATCGACGTACCTCACAAGTTATGTCTCTCCTTTCTCTAACAAAGGGAGATTGATCTTCCTATGTAGTTACGTCTGCTTACCACAGCCACATCGTCCCCCCTCATCATTCGTGCATGCCTCCTGACCCGTCTCTCACACGCACGTGCACAGACAACAAGCAGCCATATCCTCTCTTATTGATATTGCGGGTGTGCCCTCCGTTTGTCTAGCAAGCCTATCCCACCATTTGTTAGAAGAAACTCCATTACCACCCCCTCCAACACTCTAGCTCTGTCTCTCTCCCAACCTTATTCCTCTCCTGCACATATGCATGGATGTCGATCGATCTCCCTTAATACATGAGGCAGATCGATCTCCTTAATACATTAGGTAGGCCTCTCTCCTCCTCCACACATATACCAGCCATTGTACCTCTATAGTTAATTGGGCCTCCCTCTTCCCCCACCACACACCGATAGTGAGCGCTGCAGGTAGGTATCCATGCCACAGAGACAAACTGCACATGTCCCATCTCACGTTCCAGTAGGCCAGCCACTCTATATCTTTGACGTGGGCACACACAAATTTGATGGCACTCTTTATCGATCGCGCGCGCACACACACATCATCCCTCTCTTCGATTCTATGGACACCTCAAGCCGATGATACCTCCACTCTCTTCTCGTGGATCGCCCCCTCTATATATATGTTATATCCAGGACTCTATTTCACACACATTGCATATGTTACATTTTTTGATTGACCCCCCCCCCAAAACTCTCAAGAACCCGCACACTATATCTCTCTAGGTTTGTATCTCTCTCACACAACCCCACGTAGGTGGTGTACGTATACAAGAAGAGAATAGGTGCACCGTGCACGTACTCACGCTTCGTGCCCAGCCACACCCGTGCGGGTACACGGTGGAGCTCATTTCTTTACGAAATGGCAGCCCACGTGCTAATTTGAACGCCTGTAGCGGTTGTTTACCTAGGGAGGTCGTGTACCACGTGTGCACGAAACAAAGTTCGACTTGACGCGTTGCCGCATTATTTTTAAATAAAGTTATAGCGCTCAATGGCACGTACACAGAATATAAAACGATTTTTATGGAGAAAAAGGTAGTCCGCTCACTATATACAATGGAGCCTGCCTGCCTGGTTTGTCGCTCTTCAGAGTATCTCACACAAGGCTGCGGTGGCCTCTCTCTCTCTCTCTCACCGTTGGTCACTGATCCGGCCGCATCCCGTCCGCCGGGGTAAAGGGAGTGCGGTGGCCTCTCTCTCTCTCACCGTTGGTCACTGATCCGGCCGCATCCCATCCGCCGGGGGAAAGGGAATGCGGTGGCCTCTCTCTCTCTCTCACCGTTGGTCACTGATCCGGCCGCATCCCGTCCGCCGGGGGAAAGGGAGGAAGTGCATCGTTTCTCCGTTTGACGGCGCCGAGGCAGCACGTCCCGATCTGCGGTACACGTCGTTCTCTCTGACCAAGCTCCGGCGCGGCAGGGCCTACGCCACCTGCTCGCAGATTCCGCCCGCCGCCACTCACCTAGTTACATCCCGACGACCTCCAGGTATCCCCTCCGGCCTTGCTCCACTGCCCGTCTTCCCACGTCGCTGCATGTGGATCTTCCATAGTTCTTTGCCCAAAACGTAGCTCGTCCGGCGTACTTTCCATATTGCATTCTCGTCCTCACACCGTTTTAGACAAACACAACCGTGTTGTTATCTTCCCTTAGGACAAGGAATATGCTTCTTTTTTGTCGTCGCATGTGTCATCAACTGTTATTGGCCAGTAATTGTTTCCTTTCTACTCGTTGCTATTGCGACCTTTTGGTGAACTGCACAAATCACTTTTTTCTTAAGAGTGTTTTGTGCAGTTGTACTAAAATGTCACACGGGCAACGTCTCTACATTTCAGTGCGACTGGACAAAGGGAGATTGGTTTTGATCTATCCTCCTCATCCAACTCCGAGCCTAATCTTCTCCAACTAGTTAGTCTTAAGAGAGACTGCAAAGGTGACCGGCTTCTATTTGTGTGTTTATTGTTTCATCAGCAGTCCTCTATTATCGTAATCACACTTAATATCTTTGGAACAGGGACGCTCAGCTCTATTTTAGTGGAACTGCACATCGGAATGTTGCATGCTCCAGACAGCTACTTTTTTCCCAACATGCCTTGTTGATTTAGACAGAGCTGGGGGGACGTTGCTGCCAATGAAAGCATGGATCAATTTTAATTTAACACCTTCTCACAACTCTGTCTTCAGTTGTGATGTAATTATTAGCTCTGATCTGCTAATAATTGACATGCATTAGCAAGGAAGTTAGTTTTTTATTGTTTCTGAAAGAGCATCGATGGCAAGACACGCGAAACAAAAGCTGAAAGCTCACACCATTGTACAATTTCATGTCGCTGGAAAATTATTTGTATAGTACGTCAATTATGTAAACAAATGATGGAAGCTTGATAGCATTGCCAAAAGCCTCTTCATCATCCGGGTCCATGTGCCATGCACAAAATTATACTCCTTCGTTCCTAAATATTTGTCTTTTTACAAATTTCAAACGGGCATATTTTAGAGTGTAGATTCACTCATTTTCCTTCGTATGTGTACTCCCTCCGTTCCTAAAAATTCTATTCGTCTTTCTAGAGATTTCAACAAGTGACTACATACGGAGCAAAATGAGTGAATCTACACTCTAAAATATGTCCATATACATCCGTATGTGCCAGTCCATTTGAAATATCTAAAAAGACAAATATTTGAGTAGTCACTCGTTGAAATCTCTAGAAAGACAAATACTCCGGAGTATATTTAAGAATCGAGGGGGTAGTGCACAACCGCATGGGAGACTCAGCCCGGTCGTTGCGCCGCATTAATAGTGAGTAACGAGCAGTCAAATCATAAGCCCCACCTTTCCCACTATAAGTTGCTCTGAAGAAGCAACCATCAATACGCTCTTCTTTGAATCTGCTCATACTACTCCATCCGTCACTGTTTATACAGCGCGCTTCAGAAAAAAGAAAAAAATCTGTGGGACCACGGCGACTAGCGATCGGCCTGAAAAATAGCATTGGTAGTTATAGCACGGCGTCTATTGCTAGAGGGAATAATGCATACACACATGCATGCAGTGCTTCCACCCCGGGTACACACATGCATGCACTTACTCCACTCCGTAGTAGTACAGTACATGGAGAGAAAATTGTGGACTTGATTGCGGTTACCACGCCCTAATTAATTGATCATTAAACCAAACGCGTCTAAAGTCTCTCTGGTGGTGGAAATGCATTGAGAGAAATGCATCATAATGAAGCGCGCCCTGTAAACTGTGACGGAGGGAGGAGTAGTATGAAGGTGCAAAACCAAGTACGCGTATGGCCAGTCGGTCAACGCACCTCCTCTTGGCATATCACTGACATGTGGGACAGGAGTGTGAGCAAACCGATCTCAATTGACGGCAAAGAGCCAACCCGCCGTTCCTTGAGAGAGATGAGGAGCGAGAACACACAGACGGGCTCGCACGGAGGCCAAGATATATTCGAGCATGGTTGGTTGATCGATATCATTCATTACATGTTGGGCTGCTGTTTTCCGCCCTTCTCCGGAATAAACGTGTACTTTATCAGAGATAAAAAATAAGAGTACAGACGCTCCACCATGCGGTTCTAGTAGTAGTAGTACTCGTACTACTGTGCTTGGCTCTTCGCCTCTTCGTGAAGTCGAACAATGATGGTACTCCGCATGTTGGGTACTATAGTGTATGCCTCTGACAATCTGGCACCGGATGGACTGATGCATGTCCATCGAGGGTAGGTTGCATTAGTCAAAAGGCATAAGCGAGCTTCACCTTGTCCTGCAAGCTTCTCCTTGTTCTGCGAGTTAATGGGACACACCAAAAAGTAGTGCTAGTCCATACTCCCTCCTTTCCGGTTAATATGGCTTAATCTTTTTTGCGGGTAAATGACAGAGCTTTATTCATATATAAGCATTCTTAGGACGATCAGCCAAGACACTGGTCACTAGGAAGCGAGGTACCCCGCAAAAAAAGTAGGAAGCGAGATGTTTCATCAAGCCAGCTCTCGGCCACATTCAAAGTGCAGCAAGCACGGTTCGCACGAAGATGCGCCGCACGGTTCACACGAAGATGCGCCGCAAGGTTTCCTGACCTGTTTACTTTGCGCTTGGCTGTTCGCCTATTCGGGAAGTCGAACAATAATAGCACTAGTAGTATAGTGTATGCTTCTGGCAATCTGACACCGAATTAACTATTGCACATCCACCGCCTGAGCGAGGGAGAGCTTGCATTAGTCAAAAGTTTCTCCTCGTCCTGTGAGCCACCGCGCGCAAGCTTCTCCCGTCCTGCAACCTTCTCCTCGTTCGGCAAGTTGACGGGAGACAGCAAAGTAATGCTAGTCCATACTGCCTCCTCTCCGGTTAATATTGTCTTAATTTGAAACGAGATAAATACACTGTCTGTCACTGTATATTTGTAAAAATACAGTCAGTGGACTTCATAATACGCTCATTGCGCTCAATATATATATTTTCCGGTGTTTATACGGTCACTAGCTCACCCTGACTGAGTATGTGTGTGCATGCACGTGTAGGTTGAGCACTTGAGCGTGACCGTGTGTGTTCCATCGTGTGCTCGGACATGCATGCATTAGGGCGTCGCGCGTGTTTTTGCGTCCATGTGTACGTGTGACTATTGCATACACGTAGGGGGAATACGTGTAGGGGCCACTAAGGAGCAGTCAAATCACACAGTAAGTTAGTCAGAAGAAGCAACCATCATTTCACTCTTGAATGACACGTACGCAATATAAAATGGTTGATATGGAGAGAAAAAGAAAACCACTATATATACACTAGCAGGAGCCTAAGCTACAAGCCTGCTTGCTTAGGTTGCTCTCTTCACAAGCATAGAACGACGGGCCTGATCCCGGAGCTGGGGGAAGGGAACAATGTTCTACATAGACACGGTCGACATCGGCGAGGGAGAAAACCCACAGTCGGTGCATCCCAATCGGGGGTCACCGCGGTATGGGCCGATGTCGCGTCCCAACCGCCCTTCTAGCTACAGCCCGACGTCCCAGGTAGTCCATCTTCCTTTTGGAGCCGGCTTGCTCCACTGCCGTAGCTCCATCTCCATGTCGATCTTTCTCTACTTCTACCGGCTTCTACTTGTGATGAGTTTATGTCTCATGAACTAGTGCCAGTACTATTATTCTAATCACACTTCTTCAATATCATTGCCATTAGGGATGCTCAGGTCGATTTTAGTGGAACTGCACAAAAGCATCGTATGATCCGAGGGTGCCAGCCATCTTTCCTTCGACAGGTTCTACCTGGCCAGGAAATTAAATCATGTTTAGGGTTTAGGGTTTAAGTCGTAGTGACCCCATTAGTAGTTTTTCTTTCATACACGCTCTCACAACTTTTTTCTTTAGTTGTGAAGTAAATATTGGCTATGATCTGTGAATCATTGAGATGCATCAGCATGCGTGTTAGTTTTCCTTTGTATTTGATGGAATGTTGTAACGGGGCAACCTTGGAATAGGAATGAAAATGGAGTGGAAAGTTTCCATTTTTCAGGAGAAAAATGGAAACGGAGAGAAACCAACGTTTCGTTTCGTTGGATCGCGCCATCGAGCAAAACCAACGTTTAAATCACGTCTGTCGTGTTCGTGTCTCACCCTCCTCCACGGCTCGACCCCACACGGTCGCTCGGCATGCCACTCACCGCAAACCAAGTATACGATAACTTTCCCGCCTGCTTGTCAATGGATCGCGCCATGGAGTACTAGCACTACTGGAAGAGATTGACGAATTGGGGGAGGATAGCTAGCTGTAGCACGGACTCCCAAGAACTTTTTACATGCATGTTGTAGCCGGCTATTGCGACCTTTGAACGCGGAGCAGCCGCGTGCACCCGGAAGTGGCGCGGGCGACGCTCTCTCGGCCGGCGCGCCGCTTCAATGCCGGCGCCAGTGAGAGGTTGCGTCCGCTCTGGCCGGGCATGAATGCGGCACTGACCGATTCGGGCGGGAAGCACGCGCGGGTGATGAAGAGGGTTCGGGTTGGTCAGGACCGGCCGTGGCAGCGGTCCGAACGTGCAAAAACAAGAGATGTTGTACGTTAATATTGCTGCGTATATAATTAACAACGTAAATAATGTGCCAGTTGCACAAATATGATTGGAGATGGAGATGGAAATGGAATTTTACGTAAACACGGATATGCATGTCTATGTCTATGTGTGTGTGCGCGACGACTCTCGCGACCTGGAAGCGGGGGCGTGTTTTTGATCGAGTTTTCTTTCTTGGTACATTAGAAAAATTGTCCGCCAGTTTTCGTTTCTTTTTTCCGGGAACACGCGTACTCTATTTAAAACCACTGCTATGGAGAGATTTTTTTACTCCATTATAGCCTCTTATTTGATAGAGTTTCTCGCGTCTCGCTGTCTCACCCTCTCCATATCAAAACAAGATGACAGTGTCCACTCTATCTCTCTCCTCACCGGTGGTCACAGATCTGGCCGAATCCCGTCCGCTGCAGGAGGTGAGGAGGTGCAGCGTTGACGTTGTCGCCGTCAGCGACGGAGGAAGCCGATGTGAACCGTCCTCTCGGAGCCGGCGCTGGCGCGGACGAAGATCCTCCGCGCCCTTGTTCGCTGCCGTCGTGTGGGCAGATCCCGCCCACCTGCCTAAACGACATCTCGCCCACCTGAGGTATAACTTCTTGTACTGGTCCAGCTCCCCAGGTCGCCGCGTGCGGGTTTTCTTCTATGCGACTACTCCCCAGCTCCCCATGCATAGTAGCTAGGGTTCGTCGGCTGGTCCAACATCACCTACTAGTATTATTATAGAGGAAATGCCACTCAAAAAGTTGTCCTGATTTATGCCTCGGTGGAGGTATACATGTTGTTTCGACAAAAAGTACATGGTGGTTGTGCGGTCATTGTCCATATGGTGGTAGTACTATCACTAGTTAAATGAAGAAATGCTTTTTTCTCTGGTATCCTGGTTTAGTTCCCATCAAGATAATTATGATGCTTCTGTTTGTTGGTGTACTTTTCATTAATTCTTATTGACAATTGAGATGTCGTTGCTAACCCTTTTTTATATTTTTGGAAACAGCGATGCGTGTCTCCATACCCGGGCATGTCTTCCTCAATTTTAGTGGAACTGCACAAAATTGGATGGCCATTGTTGTTCCGCCTCACTGTCCTCTGCCACGTGGTTCTTCCTTCCTCGAGCTTGATTACTGAGAAGAAACAGACCACAGTGAGGATTTGTCGAACTTCATAGGTGCCTCACCCAAACTTGATGCCAAATGGATGATGCATCACCACGATGACCTATCGATGCTCATGGTTGCGCCTCATGGTTGCGTCGGCTGGTGAAGCTGATCGATTTTCAATGAAAAACAACCTGTCTTCCATCAGTGCTCTTTGCTTGTTACACACAAAGATGATATCCTTCGTCAGTTCACCTTGGTTGCGTTGGAGACACAGTCGTCTTTCACGTTGGTGCAATTTTATCACACAATTGGCTATGAACCAAATGTTTCCTCGAAGAAGGATCAACGTTGGTACTAAGAGCATAAGTTTTGTATTGATTTCTAAGCCTTCTCACAACTTTGTCTCCAGCTCCCCTGTAATTTTATTTGTCCAGCTATTAACTTTGATTTAAAAAATGGTGTGGACTAAAAACCCGGATGGATGTAGTAACCCTCCATTTTTATTTACTCCGCATATTAGATTTGACTGAAGTCAAACTTTGTAATACTCTCAAACCTTTCCGATAATTGAAATTAAAATTCTTTATTTGTACACACTCTCACACGTTTCCGATAATTTGGCGCATGTGTGGTTGTTCACTTAAGGGAGGGTAGTGTACCACACGTGAAGGACAGGAAGTGCGACCAGGACGCGTGGGCGTGGATCGTTAGTTCATCGGAAGTAGTACTAGTTTTCTTCACTATACATTAAATAAAGAGTTTCGTTTCGTACTTACACAATTTAAAATGATTGTTATGGAGAGAATAAGAAAACCACTCCACTATATATTAGTCGTATACACGAGAGTACTATATGGACGCAGCTTCATTGACTTAGTGCACCTGCCTTTGGATTTATGACAGGTGGGCCCAAAATGTGGCTGGCTCACCTATCATACAGCCAAAAGCAGGTGCAATGAAGGCACCGGAGCTCAGTCCGTACTACAGTAGTATATATATAAGCGAGAGCCTCAGCGCTTGTTCGCTAGGGTTTGCACTCTCCACACGCTCGCCGCACTACATATATGTTACACGCTGGAGGCTCAGTGTTCATTTGCTAGGGTTTCCTATATTCACAGTCTCTCACCCTCTCTTCACCAGATCTAAACAAGACTGCGTTGGCCTCTTATCTCTCTCTTCCCCCTCACAGCTGGTGAAGGAGGCGTCCGTATCCCGGCGCACCGGGAAGGGGAGGAGGTGCAGCGTTCACTCTATCGCCTTCGGCGAGGGAGGCAATCCACTGCCGGCTGCGTTGTATTCTTTCACCCAGCGCCTGTGCGGGAGGGCCACCGACCCCTTCTTCCTTGCTGTCGTACATAGTGTGGGCAGATCCGGCCTCCCGCCGCACGCCTTGCCACATCCCGACGACCCTAAGGTATAAGTTTCTTTGAAACCATCGTTGCTCTAGCTGCATGTGGATCTTTTTTGATCTGTAGTCGAATCTAGGTCTTGGTTCAAAGAGGAAAGAAGGGTGCGGTGGGCTGGAGCAAGAATCTAGGACGTGGTTCAATGAGGAAAGGAGGGGCGGAAAGTAGTATAGACTGGCTATCCAGCCGCTTTGTAGGTCGAAAAGGGAAAAAGGGGGTAACCCAGTACACACATCTGTAAGGAACCGATCTCTTTGTTGAAAGGGGAAAGAAACTGGGGGGGTCGGGTAGTTTGTGCAGGACTAGATTTGCTGCCCACATAGGAAGAAGGTTCAAAGAGAACAAATATGGGACCAGCGCATATATGCTGCTTGGCTACATACTCTGCATCACCCATTTATACGTGTGGACGCACATGGTGCTGGCATGTCCCATACAGCTATTTTGCTGTTGTTAATCTAAGAATGCCGCCGGAAAATTGAAGCAATGCCACTGTTAAAAGTAAATTACATTTTTTAACGAATGTTGTTTCAAGAGAATGTCTCTGTTAATATGAATCAATGCAACCGTTTTAGAAATGCTACTGTCCTACTTTGTTTTCCATCCAAGATAAGTTAGATGCTTCTTTCTGTCACCGTTTGTTTCATCCTCCTTTATCGGCAAGTAATTGTTTCCTTTTTTGCCTCTGTTAAAACAGGGCTATCGATTCAACTTGTTGCTATTGCGACATTTTGCTTCGCTACTCGAAACACTTATGTTTTAAGAGTGTTTTGTGCAGTTCAACTTGAATGTCACACCGGTGACTTTGCTTAATTTTTGTGGAACTGCACAAAAGGAGATCGAGATTCGTATTTTACCTTTGTCGGTCTCATGAAAGGTCAGTACAGGCCTTCATCCACATGATTGTGCAGTGTGCTTTGAGATGTTGTGCTACTTGTATTGGTACTGTTTTAAATAAATGTTGAATTGAAGCTATTGTATTGCTGTCTTTTCCCATTAAGTAGTGAACAAAAATGGGACCAACCCAGACATGATGTTTGTTGCTTTGTTACAATAAACTCTGCATCACCCCCTTTATAAGTAGATGGAAGCACATATTGTTGTTGCGCCCACTCTCCCCTGGAACCGTTTATGCTTTTCGTTAATCTAATGCCGCTGGTAAAATTAAGCATTGCCACTCTCAGAATTAATTAACTACTGAATCTTAGTTCAAAACTGCAACACTTGTTAGGAATGGTACTATCCTGCTTTGTAGTTCTTTCTACATGTTTAACCAAGGTATTGTTAAGATAATGTCTTTGTTAAAATGAATCAGTTGCATTGTTTTATGAATGGTACTTTTCTGCTTTGTCGTTCTTTATACATGTTGAAACAAGGCATTGTTAAGATAATGTCTCAGTCAATATGAATGAATCACACTGATGGAGAATTGCTACTCTCCTGCTTTGTTTCCCATTAAGATAAAGTAGATCAGTAGATGCTTTTCTTCTGGGAGTACAAGTCATCAACCATTATTTCTCAGTAATTGTTTCCCTTATACCTATTGTTGCTTACAGGGATATCAAAATTAAAGCTCGTTTTTATTCCGACTTCGATTTTATTTGAACTGCACAAAAGGAGCCAATGTGTCCAAGGCAAATGGCTGCATTACTGGGTCCAGTTGGTCGTTCCACTTTGTAAAAAGAAGCAATCACTATTTGCGCTACATTACAGAAGGAATGACCGAGAAGCTTTACAGAGTATTATTAGACACCGATGACATGACCAGTCTGCAGAGACCATTGGCAATTTAACAACACGTGGAGTGCCCTGGGCAAAAAGTGCCCAAACAAGTACAAGAAGCTACGACAGGACTCCACGATCATAGGCATTACATATTTTGAATGGGAAAAGCTTGTCAAAGTTTAATCATTGATGTTAGCAAGAAGACGTTAGTTTAATATATTGGAATTGGAAAACCTTGTCAAAATTTTCTCATTGATGTTAGCCAGAAGACATGCATTTGATATTTTTGAGTGGGACGCCCTTGCTGTGAGCAGCGTCGAGTGTTTTTTCCTATTCCTGTGTTCAGTTTAGAAGTAAATAGTTACTCTGCTGAGATATTCTTGTGTTAAGAGTTTGTTTTGAATATTGGCTATGTAATGCCAGGCCTTGTGTTTGATTGCAAAGTTGAGCTTGGAATGTTGTGGCATGCGGCATCACGAGCTGTTCACCGTGCCTCCTGAGAATAATGCTTCGTATTGTTTTGCATGTCGATCTAATGCCAGTGTTTTGCTTGTTAAGAAGATCATCCTCTTCTGTTGTTTCCGTGCTTAAGAAGTTCATCGTCTGATGTTTCATTCATCGCCTATACGACAAGTCGGGTAGGTTAGACGTGAAACCATATGATCTTTTGACCAACTCATGATATTAGGCCGTGATTGGATCGTCGTTTTCCAACCAAAACCTCTTGTAAAACTGACGCTTGTAAATTAAAGCAGATGGTCTCGGGCGAAGGCGCTTGGTTGGTCGATTTCGACTAGTAAAATATCAGAAGTACTTCACACACGATAAAAACATTGAACGACACTTGGATGATTGCTAATCCAGCCGTTAGCTGCTGTTTCATCCTTGCCCATGGATGGCATGATACGCACGTCGTGCATGTATCGTCTGGTAATGTCGTCCATATAGCAGTGCTCGTAAAATATACACCGGTCTCTCAAATTACACGCGTAACCCGCCGGTTTTACTTACAGACCTCGGGCCCTCGGTTTCATTACGCCTATATTTTACGCGTTGTTTCCGATGACGAGTAAATTACACTTGTATGTTAATACAGGTTTGAAATAAACCAGAGCTCCCAAGCGCGGCCTTACCGTTTCATGCCGTCTCAGTTTCTCGAAGGTGCTCATAGGTGTCTGATGATCCTGGCTTCCTGAAAGAGCAGCGGGCGCTGTATCAGACCATCAGTAGGGCCCGCGAGGCCCTCTCCGTTGTCCTTCGAGTTGTTGCGCTCGCCGTGGCGCCGAGCATTGTTAACATCGTCAACGAACATGAGGATTCAGGAGATGACTTTATTTTGACTGGATGACACTAGGGACCCACTAGGGCCATAGCCGTACGTACGCAAGTGCCTCCTTATTATGTACAACTATATTTTTTTTTGCTTTCTCCTAGTTTCCTGACATCACGGTCCCACACCATTGTCAACCTATGTAGTCAATATAAACGAGAGAATTGCACAAGGTGCGGCCGACAGCTGGGACCAAGCAGCTCGAGGAGTATTTGTGTTTTTGAGGCGTGAGCACTGCAGAGTTTTTCTTGGCGATGATTTCATTGTTGTTCAGAGGAGAGCAGGGTATTAACTGGGCGGGCTGTGGCCCGTCTAGCCTAGGCCAGATATCCAGCCCAGATACTAATTTTTTCAAGATGAAAATGGCTAGCCCAGCTATACGTCTTTTTGAGGAATACCCAGGCAAGGTCAACTTATTATTCTCCGCCCCGCTGGGCTGCAAATCTTTCCTAGGAGGGATGCATTAGGCTTAACAGGAAAATGGGCTTTAAAAAATAATAAATGGGATGTAATTATAAAAACTGGGCAGTAACTATAAAAAAATGCACCAAACACGAAATTAGTTTATAAAATATTATTTATGGATTTTGAAAATCTTAAATTTTCATTGTTGCACGCGCAATGTTTTGTTGGATTTTTACGTAATACAAATTTACATTTAATCTGACTAGAAATTTCGGGATAAAAATATTTCGGATCCCATCAAAATGTGGGAAATTTTATTGAATTCTGTCTTCAACGGTTGGTTGAAATTATTAATCGTTGTCCTAGCTAGAAAATGGGTTGTACTTTTAACAAACTATAAATGTGCTGTTGTAAATTCCATTAGAATTCAAAAATGGGTTGTACATTCTTACAAAACGCAAATGGGCTATAAGTTCTCTGCCACACACTTGTGGGCCTACTAAGTGACGCGTCCCCTAAAAAAAATAAGTTGACGCGTATGCAAGGCTTTGTCAACTTATTATAGTCAACACACGGTTCTAGCAGCAGTGGCTGTTGGATGTCTATCCAACGGATGTCGTGCTTCTTCTTCAATCTCGGATATTCTTAGCTTCGGCCGCCCAAAAAATGATTCCTCCCCCTGACATCTGGGGCGCACCGTTTCGAAGGCTGACCTGTGGGCCTACTAAGTTGGAGCATACCAAGGGCTTTGTCAACTTAGTCAATATAAACGATTCTAGCTTCAGTGACTGTATGATGTCCATCCAACGGCCGTAGTGCTTCTTCAACCTCTGGTCTTCTTGGTCCAGCCGCCCAAAGCAGCGCCGGTCGTGCCGCCTGCTCCTGCCTCCCGTGGCCGGCTATGCTGCCGCGGAGGCCTCACCGCCCCCATACTACTCCCACCGCTGGCCAGGCCATCCCTCCACTCACCCACATCCCCTATTATTCTGCGGCGACGGCAGCCTCACACCGCAGCCGAACCAGTGAACCCTCGTACTCCTCTCCGTGTGGGCTTCCACTGCTACGTCTTCCCCGGCTCCGCGTCGTCCCCTTCCTAGGCCTCGCCGTCGTCCACCGCCCTGGTGCTCTCGGCGCGGCGTGGTCAACGTGGTCAACGACCGACTTTCATCGGAAGAGTACTGTACGTGGAGAGGCTGACAGCTGGGTCCACGGCGGCCGCAAGGAAGTGCCTCCTTATTACGCGCAAAATAATTATTCCTCCACCTGACAGCGGGGACCCACCGGACGGGCCACCAGTATTTTGCGAAAAAAATCATTTCCCCCTGACTGCTGGGACCCACCGGATGGGCCATCGTATTTTGCGAAAAAAAAATCCCCCAGCTGTCAGCTCGGACCCATCGGAAGTGCCTCCTTATTACGCACAAAAAAATGAATACTCCCCTGGCTAGCTGGGACCCACCTTGGTGGGAGGCTGACTTGTGGGCCTACTAAGTTGACGGGGACGAAGGGCTTTGTCAACTTAGTCAATATGAACGATTCTAGCTCCAGTGACCGTACGATGTCCATCCAACGGCCGTAGTGCTTCTTCAACCTCTGGTCTTCTTGCTCCAGCCGCCCAAAGCAGCGCCGGTCGTGCCGCATGCTCCTGCCTCCCATGGCCGGCTCTGCTGCCGCAGAGGCCTCACCGCCCCCTACTATTCCCACCGCTGGCCAGGCCCTGCGGTAACGGCAGCCTCACACCATAGCCGAACCAGTGAACCCTCGTACTCCTCTCCGCGCGGGCTTCCACTGCCGCATCTTCCCCGGCTCCGCGTCGTCCCCTTCCTAGGCCTCGCCGTCGTCCACCGCCGTGGTGCTCTCCGCGCAGCGTGGTCAAAGTGGCCAAGGAGCGACTTCCATCGGAAGAGTATTGTACGTGGAGAGGCTGACAGCTGGGTCCACGGCCACAGCCCAGTTTTTTGTGATTTGCCAAGTAAGTCGCTTTGTCAGGCCTGTTGGGCTGCAAATCTTTCAAGACGAGGAGAGCTTTCATTCGGCTGGCCGAGAAAATGGCCCATCAGTAATGAGAAATGGGCTGTACATTTTTAAAACACATCAAACCGGCAATTAGTTTCAAATATCTTTTTTTTCATTTCAAGATTTTAAATTACATTAATTTTTATGCGTGGAGAATTTGTTGGATTTTATATTGATATACATTTATTTTTAAAATTAGTTTGAATGTGAGTCGAAATTTCGGGATTAAAAACAGTTCGGACCGCACCGAAATATGCAAAATTTCGTATAATTTTTTAACCGTGGCCACAATATGGGCTGTAATGCTAACAAAAAGAATTTGGCTCCAAAAAAACCTTAAGAATTAGCAAATGGGCTGTAAATTATTAGAAATAATGGCAGATGGGCTGTATGATGTTTTCCATAGATTTGAGGCTTTCCTAAAAAAAGGTTGACGCACAAGCACTGACTGTTGGATGTCCATCCAACGGCCGTCGTGCTTCTTCAATCTCTGCTCTTCCTGCTCCAGCCGCTCAAACAAGCGTCGGCGGGACTGCCTGCTCCCTCCTCCCCGCGGCCGGCTGTGCTGCCGCGCAGGCCTCACCGCCCCACCGTGCTCCCATCGCTGGCCTAGCCATCCCTCTACTCACCCACACCTGCTGTTATTCTCCGGCGACGGCAGACGAACCAGTAAACCCTCGTACAGTCGTACTCCCCTCCGCATGGGAAACAACTGCCGAGTCTTCCCTGCCTCCGTGTCGTCCCCTTCCTAGGCCTCGCCGTCGTCCACCGCCGTGGTGCTCTCGGCACGGCGTGGTCAACGACCGACTTCCATCGGAAGAGTACTGTGCGTGGAGACACTGACAACTGGGTCCACGGTCGCAGCAAGGAAGTGCCTCCTTATTACGCGCAAAATAATTATTCCTCCACCTGGGGACCCACCGGACGGGCCACCGTATTTCGCAAAAAAACGTTTCCCCCCTGACTGCTGGGACCCACCAGCTACACCTTCGCACGCAAGGAAGTGCGTCCGGGCAAAAAAACAAAACGATTCGGCCCCCTGACTGCTGGAACCCACCAGCTACGTCTTCGCACGCAAGGAAGTGCCTGACAGTCGGGACCCACCTGGTCGAAGCGTACGTAGCGTTGTCATTCTGGTCGCGAACGTGTACGTACATATATACTGGTGGATGTAGAGGCGCGCACGTGTCGTAGTAGAGGCGCGCACGTAGCATGTACAAGTACGTACAGCGGCCAGGGTGCAAGAAAGAAAATACGGCCACGTATGTCTACATACGAGCGGGGTCTCGAACGCCTACTCGCGCATACGTACGGCGAGGGCTCGTTGACATGGCTGGGTCGGAACGGAGAAACAGCATCGTCGTCGTGTTCATGGGGAGGCAACGGAATACGTCGTGTTCATGGGGAGCCAACGGAATGCGTCGTGTTCATCGGGAGGCAACGGAACGCGTGGGAGCCAACCGGCTGGGTCGGAACGGAATGCGTGGTCGTGTTCATCGGGAGGGCTTGGACGGAACAGGCGATGGAAACGAGGCATGGCGTACCGCACAACGGAGGAAACGGACCTCCTACGTTCGGAACGGGGTCCTGTTGATCGGGAGGGGTGTGGCATACCGCAAAACGGAGGAAACGGACCTCCTACGGTCGAAAAGGGGGTCCTCTTGATCGGGAGGGGTGTGGCGTACCGCAAAACGGACGAAACGGACCTCCTACGGTCGAAACGGGGGTCCTGTTGATCGGGAGGGGTGTGGCGTACCGCAAAACGGACGAAACGGACCTCCTATGGTCGAAATTGGGGTCCTGTTCATCGGGAGGGGTGTGGCGTACCGCAAAACGGGACTCCACGGGATACTGTTCATCTCCACCATCGACCTCCTCCAGCCTCCACGGGCTCCTGTTCATCCAGCCTCCACTGCGCGTTACTCCACCGGCTACTGTTCAACCACCCCTCCACGGGCACCCCTCCACCGTCTACTGTTCATCCAGCCCTCCACACCACGGGGTCCTATTCAACCACCCCTCCACGGGCACCCCTCCACCGTCTACTATTCATCCAGCGCTCCACACCACGGGGTCCTGTTCAACCACCCCTCCACGGGCACCCCTCCACCGTCTACTGTTCATCCAGCCCTCCACCACACCACGGGGTCCTGTTCATCCAGAGGCAACGCCACAGCTCACTGTTCATCCAAACCCCCCCGGCAACGCTCACTGTTCATCCCAGAGGCAGCATCGATCGGCTTCAGTTAGCAGCAGTAGCGAAGGAATCGCTTGATCGGGTTCAGTTAACAGCCATCGATCGATCGCTCGGGTTCAGTAACGCGTAGCCTGCAGTGCAATCGCTCGGGTTCAGTTAGAGCCCAACGCCTCGCTCGGGTTCAGTTAGAGCCAACGCCTCGCACACACGCGCGTACGTGTACGAGAGAAACGCGCATTGCTCGGCCCCTGACCTCCCACCGTAACTGGGAACTCCCCGAAATTTTCCTCGCCCTCGCTTCTACCGCGGTTTTTTCCGTCATGGACGACCCAAAGAATGTCATGCAGCTGCGTCTCCGGCCCGCCCAGGACGAAAAGCCCATTTTCTATCATGATTTTTTGTCATAGAAGTAGGAGCCCACCACATCTAAGATGATACCGGGTTTTGTCACAATTATCGTCATAGAAGTGTCATATGTATGACAGAAAAAAATTCGTTCGGCCCAAAATGTCACGGATGTGTCTTTTTTTTGTAGTGCCAGGGGCTGCATCTAGTCCCACCGTCAAACTCCTATGGCTAAGTGAAAGTGGTAAAGCCCTATAGTCCGATTGCCTAGTTCGCCGCACTAACACCTCCTTTACGGACCAAGACGTTGGGTCAAGTGTGATCAGGTGCTATTCCGAACACCCCCGTATTATATACAAGGGGGCCGAAGCCGACGACTGGCAAACTTTCAGATTATAAAAATGGCCGCACAGGAGGAAATACCTTTCAAACAAAGGCATCAATATAACACAGCCTTAATGTATCACAATATTGTTCTCACAATTCCGGTACACTTATTTGAACATAATATCCTTCGAGCATTGACCCTCTATCAAGCGGGCGCCCTCTAGGACGTCCTCCAAATAATGCTCCGGCGTGCGATGGTCCTTGCCTCTGGGCGGGCCCTTAACTGCAACATTGGTGGCCTTCATCTTCGCCCAGTACATCTTGACACGGGCGAAGGCCATTCGGGCACCTTCTATGCACGCCGACCGCTTGACGGCGTCGATACGCGGCACTGCATCGACAAGTGGCTGCACCAAACCAAAATAGCTGTTCGGAAGGGGTTCAGCCGGCCATAGCCGGACCACGACGTCCTTCATGGCAGCTCCGGACATCTTGTGGAGCTCGGCCCACTGGGCCATCTGTTCATTCAGCAACGCCGAACGCCGTGGCACATTGAATTGTGACCAGAAAAGCTTCTCCGAAGCACGTCCATCCTACGCTTGGAAGAACTGCGCCGCGTCAGAGACACTCTTCGGCAGGTCCAAGAACGCGTCTGGAGAACTCCACAATTGATTAAGCAGAGCATACTTCAGGTCGCCGAACTTAGTCTGTAAAAGAAAGGGCTTACCAGCCGCTATCTCCCCAGCTTGCCGGATCTCCTCCCGAGCCGCTCTAGACTCGGACCGTGCTTCTCTCGCCTCTTGTAAGGCCTTGTCAAGTTCGGCTGCCTTGGCTTTGTTATCCTCCTCGAGTGATTTGCATTTGCCAGTGGCATCTTTTAGCTCTCACTCCATGGTAGATATTCTCTCCTCGCACTGGCGCCGAGTGGCCTGTTCGGCCTTCAAATCAGCAGCCGCCTTCTTGGCAGCTGCATTGCTCACTCTGGCCCGCTCCTTGGCCCGGGCAAGCTCGGCACGAAGGGTCTCAACCGCGGTAGCACCATCTACAGTTATGCATGTCACAGTGTATAATTTTCAGCTTCGTGCTCATACTATTATACATGCATAAGCGGGTTGTCCAAAAACATACCTTGTGCCTCATCGAGCCGCCTGTTAATAAGCATAATGTCCTCATCAGCTAACTCAAGTTTATGCTTTAGATATGCAACTTCCACAGCTTGGGCAGTCGCCATTGACATAACAACCTATTTTCAAATTAATTATGTTACTTCCTGAGCATATCTTTTTGATCCTCTGATCGCCTCCCTGTGGAAACCGACCAGAGTCTCAGGGGCTACTATCTATATAACAGGCGCATTTTGCATGTAAAGAGCGGTGAAAGATATTACATTGCATACCTCGAAGCCTATCAGCAGGCCCGCGGAGGCTTCATTCAATCCGCTTCTCGTGGACAGAATCCTCTCAACTACCGTACCCATTAAGGTACGATGTTCCTCTGAGATGGACGCACTTTGCAATGTGCCCGTCAGTGTATCCGGCACCTCCGGATTTCCGGAGGCTGCTGCAGGAGTATGGACTCCCTTCAAAAGGGTACACTTACTCGACCCTAGAGTCGTTTTCGGCTGTAAACCGGATAGTTCGGGGCCCTCATTGTTGGTCCCCGTGGGGGCTGCCTCCCCTGGACCCTTGACGGTCGAAGTATCACCTTCGGGCGCTGTCTTCATTGTCCCCCGCGCTGCTGGATGGTCAGGGGAGATCCTTCGAAATGACACCTCGAAGTCGTCCGCCCTTAGGGGCGAGAAAGCTTGTGGAGGCGTCTCGCTTTCCATCATCTCCGAAGGCAAGTCCCCCAATGAGGAGGGCTGTTGAGGTAGATAGCGGGCTGGACTGCAAACATATAGTTTAAATGTTACCCTTGCAAACCAAAAAAGGGACATGTATGGAGCATCCTTGTTCACTTATGATTCGGCAAAGGGCTTGTCCCTAGAGAGGAGCTCGGCGTCAACATCGGCTTCCGAACCCGAGCCATCTGATAGGGATATCTTCCCTCTCTTGGGTGCCCCCACCTCCAAGTCTTCGGAGGCAGTCCTCCTCTTCCCGTGGGGGAAGGGATATCCCCTTCTTCTTCCCCTTAGTCTTCGTCTTCAGAAGAGGATGCTTCAGTCTCCTCGGACGTAGCGTCCAGTATACGTTTTGAGCGGAGGCCGCCTTCAGCCCTTTTGCACTTCTTCTTGTCCTCCTTCGCCGGCATTTGATACAGCGTCGCGGCCAGCATCCTCATTAACACAGGATCCGTTGGGTCTTCGGGAAGTGGAGCCGAACACCTAATTCGTTCCGCCTTCTTTATCCAGCCCTGGTCGAAGATAGGTTTCTCAGTACATCGCTATGGGATAATCAATCGAGTTGCGTTCAGAAGTTGGGTGCTTACTGAGGTATCTAGATGGTTACAGTCGAGGCTGATGTCCTCGGATGTGTCCGGCCACTGCTTTCGATTCTTAAAGAATAGTTTCCACATCCCTCTGTACGTTGTGCCGAAGATTTGCTGAAGGGTCCGCGGTCCTTCCGGATTGAACTCCCACATGCAAAGAGGCCATCGCTGGCACGGGAGGATCCGGCGGACTAGCATCACTTGGATCACGTTAATGAGGCCGGTGTCCTTTTCAAGGATGCTCTGGATACGACTTTGCAGCGTCTGCACTTCATCAGTTGATCCCCAATCAAGACCCTTATTAATCCACGATGCGAGTCGCAATGGAGGGCCTGATCGAAACGCAGGCGTGGTTGCCCATTTGGTACTGCGGGGTTCAGTGATATAGAACCACTCCCGCTGCCATAAGTTGGAGGTTGCTACCTCTTGAGCATGCGTTGGTTTTCCCTTGAAGAGGAAAGGGTGATGCAGCAAAGTAGCATAAGTATTTCCCTCAGTTTTTGAGAACCAAGGTATCAATCCAGTAGGAGGTTACACACAAATCCCTAGTACCTGCACAAACAAATAAGAACCTTGCAACCAACGCGATAAAGGGGTTGTCAATCCCTTCACTGCCACTTGCAAAAGTGAGATCTGATAGAGATAATAAGATAAATATTTTTGGTATTTTCATGGTATAGATTGGAAAGTAAAGATTGCAAAATAAAATAGATCGGAAACTTATATGATGGAAAATAGACCCGGGGGCCATAGGTTTCACTAGTGGCTTCTCTCAAGATAGCAAATTCTATGGTGGGTGAACAAATTACTATCGAGCAATTGATAGAAAAGTGCATAGTTATGAGAATATCTAGGCATGATCATGTATATAGGCATCACGTCTATGACAAGTAGACCGAAACGATTCTGCATCTACTACTATTACTCCACACATCGACCGCTATCCAGCATGCATCTAGAGTATTAAGTTCATAAGAACAAAGTAACACATTAAGCAAGATGACATGATGTAGAGGGATAAACTCAAGCAATATGATATAAACCCCATCTTTTTATCCTCGATGGCAACAATACAATACGTGCCTTGCTGCCCCTGCTGTCACTGGGAAAGGACACCGCAAGATTGAATCCAAAGCTAAGCACTTCTCCCATTGCAAGAAAGATCAATAGGCCAAACCAAACTGATAATTCGAAGAGACTTGCAAAGATATCAAATCATGCATATAAGAATTCAGAGAAGAACCAAATATTGTTCATAGATAATCTTAATCATAAACCCACAATTCATCGGATCTCAACAAACACACCGCAAAAAGTATTACATCGAATAGATCTCCAAGAGAATCGAGGACAACTTTGTATTGAGATCCAAAGAGAGAGAAGAAGCCATCTAGCTAATAACTATGGACCCGAAGGTCTGTGGTAAACTACTCACACATCATCGGAGAGGCTATGGTGTTGATGTAGAAGCCCTCCATGATCGATTCCCCCTCCGGCGGAGCGCCGAAAAAGGCCCCAAGATGGGATCTCACGGGTACAGAAGGTTGCGGCGGTGGAAATAGGGGTTCGTGGTGCTCCTGGATGTTTTCGGGGTATAAGAGTATATATAGGCGAAGGAAGTAGGTTGGTGGAGCCACGAGGGACCCACGAGAGTGGGGGCACGCCTACCCCCCCTCCCCCGGGCGCGCCCTCCTACCTCGTGGCCGCCTCGTTGCTTCCTTGACGTCTACTCCAAGTGTCCTGGATTGTGTTTGTTCCAAAAACGATCCTCGCGAAGGTTTCATTCCGTTTGGATTCCGTTTGATATTCCTCTTCTGCGAAACACTGAAATAGGCAAAAAACAGCAATTTACACTGGGCCTCCGGTTAGTAGGTTAGTCCCAAAAATAATATAAAAGTGCATAATAAATCCCATTAAACATCCAAAACAGAAAATATAATAGCATGGAACAATAAAAAATTATAGATATGTTGGAGACGTATCAAGCATCCCCAAGCTTAATTCCTGCTTGACCTCGAGTAGGTAAATGATAAAAACAGAATTTTTGATGTGGAATGCTACCTAGCATAATTCTCAATGTAATTTTCTTTATTGTGTCATGAATGTTCAGATCCGAAAGATTCAAGACAAAAGTTTAGCATTGACATAAAAACAATAATACTTCAAGCATACTAACAAAGCAATCATGTCTTCTCAAAATAACATGGCAAAAGAAAGCTATCCCTACAAAATCATATAGTCTGGCTATGCTCTATCTCATCACACAAAATATTTAAATCATGCACAACCCCGATGACAAGCCAAGCAATTGTTTCATACTTTTGATGTTCTCAAACTTTTTCAATCTTCACGCAATACATGAGCGTGAGCCATGGACATAGCACTATATGTGGAATAGAATGGTGGTTGTGGATAAGACAAAAGAAGAAGATAGTCTCACATCAACTAGGCGTATCAACGGGCTATGGAGATGACCATCAATAGATATCAATGTGAGTGAGTAGGGATTGCCATGCAACGGATGCACTAGAGCTATAAGTGTATGAAAGCTCAACAAAAGAAACTAAGTGGGTGTGCATCCAACTCGCTTGCTCACGAAGACCTAGGGCATTTTGAGGAAGCCCATCATTGGAATATACAAGCCAAGTTCTATAATGTAAAATTCCCACTAGTATATGAAAGTGATAACATAGGAGACTCTCTATCATTAAGATCATGGTGCTACTTTGAAGCACAAGTGTGGTAAAAGGATAGTAACATTGTCCCTTCTCTCTTTGGCTCTCATTTTTTTTCTTTTTTTTGGGCCTTTCTCTTTTTTTTATGGCCTCTTTTCTTTTTTTCTTTTTTATTTTTAGCCCGGAGTCTCATCCCGACTTGTGGGGGAATCATAGTCTCCATCATCCTTTCCTCACTGGGACAATGCTCTAATAATGATGATCATCACACTTTTATTTACTTACAACTCAAAAATTACAACTTGATACTTAGAACAAAATATGACTATGTGAATGCCTCCGGCGGTGTACGAGATATGCAATGAATCAAGAGTGACATGTATGAAAGAATTATAAAGGTGGCTTTGCCACAAATACGGTGTCAACTACATGATCATACAGAGCAATATGACAATGATGAAGCGTGTCATAATAAACGGAATGGTGGTAAGTTGCATGGCCATATATTTCGGAATGGCTATGGAAATGCCATAATAGGTAGGTATGGTGGCTGTTTTGAGGAAGGAATATGGTGGGTGTATGATACCGGCGAAAGGTGCGCGGTATTAGAGAGGCTAGCAATGGTGGAAGGGTGAGAGTGCGTATGATCCATGGACTCAACATTAGTCATAAAGAACTCACATACTTATTGCAAAAATCTATTAGTTATCGAAAAGAATTACTACGCGCATGCTCCCAGGGGGATAGATTTGTAGGAAAAGACCATCGCTCGTCCCCGACCGCCACTCATAAGGAAGACAATCAATAAATAAATCATGCTCCGACTTCATCACATAACGGTTCACCATACGTGCATGTTACGGGAATCACAAACTTTAGCACAAGTATTTCTCAAATTCGCAACTACTCAACTAGCATGACTCTAATATCACCATCTTCATATCTCAAAACAATCATAAAGAATCAAACTTCTCATAGCATTCAATGCACTTTATACGATAGTTTTTATTATACCTATCTTGGATGCTCATCACTTTGGGGCTAAAATTTTAACCAAAGCAAATTACCATGCTGTTCTAAAAGACTCTCAAAATAATATAATTGAAGCATGAGAGATCAATAATTTCAATAAAATAAACCACCACCGTGCTCTAAAAAGATATAAGCGAAGCACTAGAGCAAAATTATCTAGCTCAAAAGATATAAGTGAAGCACATAGAGTATTCTAATAAATTCCGATTCATGTGTGTCTCTCCAAAAGGTGTGTACAGCAAGGATGATTGTGGTAAACTAAAAATCAAAGACTCAAATCATACAAGATGATCCAAGCAAAACACATATCATGTGGTGAATAAAATATAGCCTCAAGTAAAGTTACCGATAGACGAAGACAAAAGAGGGGATGCCTTCCGGGGCATCCCCAAGCTTAGGCTTTTTGGTTGTCCTTGAATTTTACCTTGGGGTGCCTTGGGCATCCCCAAGCTTAGGCTCTTGCCACTCCTTGTTCCAAAATCCATCAAATCTTTACCCAAAAACTTGAAAACTTCACACTCAACAGAAAATCTCATGAGCTCCGTTAGCGAAATAAAACAAACTGCCACTTTAAAGTACTGTAATGAACTCATTCTTTATTTATATTGGTGTTAAACCTACTGTATTCCAACTTCTCTATGGTTCATACCCCCCGATACTAGCCATAGATTCATCAAAATAAGCAAACAACACATGAAAAACAGAATCTGTCAAAAACAGAACAGTCTGTAGTAATCTGTATCATACGCAAACTTCTGTAACTCAAAAATTCTGCAAAAATAGGACGACCTAAATAATTTGTTTATTGATCTACTGAAATTGGAATCAGTATTTTATCACTTTATGGTGATTTTTAACAATTGTTTTCGTGAGCAGAAAGTTTCTGTCTTTTTCAGCAAGATCAAATAATTATCACCCAAGAAGATCCTATACGTTTTACTTGGCACAAACACTAATTAAAACATAAAACCACATCTAACCAGAGACTAGATGAATTATTTATTACTAAACCGGAACAAAAAGCAAGGAACAAAAATAAAATTGGGTTGCCTCCCAACAAGCGCCATCGTTTAACGCCCCTAGCTAGGCATAAAAACAAGAATAGATCTAGGTATTGTCATCTTTGGTATGCAAATCATAAGTGGCCCTCATAATAGATTCATAAGGTAATTTAATTTTCTTTCTAGGAAATTTCTCCATGCCCTTCCTTAACAGAAATTGGAATCTAATATTTCCTTCCTTCATATCAATAATTGCACCAATCGTTCTAAGGAAAGGTCTACCAAGAATAATAGGACATGTAGGATTGCAATCTATATCAAGAACAATGAAATCTACGGGCACATAATTCCTATTTGCAACAATAAGAACATCATAAATCCTTCCCATAGGTTTCTTAATGGTGGAATGCGCAAGATGCAAATTTAAAGAACAGTCATCAAATTCATGGAAACCTAGCACATCACACAAAGTTTTAGGAATCGTGGAAACACTAGCACCCAAATCACACAAAGCATAGCATTCATGATCTTTAATCTTAATTTTAATAATAGGTTCCCACTCATCATAAATTTTTCTAGGGATAGAGACTTCTAATTCAAGTTTTTCTTCATAAGATTGCATTAAAGAATCAACGATATGTTTGGTAAAAGCTTTATTTTGACTATAAGCATGAGGAGAATTTAACACGGATTGCAACAAGGAAATACAATCTATCAAAGAGAAATTATCATAATTAAATTCCATGAAATCCAAAATAGTGGGTTCATTGCTATGTAAAGTTTTGATCTCTTCCATCCCACTTTTACCAATTTTCGCATCAAGATCTAAAAACTCCGAATCATTGGGACGCCTTCTAACTAAAGTTGACTCATCTCCAGTCCCATCTTTATCAAGATTCATATTAGAAAACAAAGATTTAATAGGAGACACATCAATCACTTTTAGATCTTCATCCTTATTATCATGGAAACTAGAAGAACACGCTTTCATAAAACAATCTTTTTTAGCATGCATCCTAGCGGTTCTTTGCACTCATCAATAGAAATTCTCATGGCTTTGAGAGACTCATTGATATCATGCTTAGGTGGAATAGATCTAAGTTTCAAAGAATCAACATCAAGAGAAATTCTATCCACGTTCCTAGCCAATTCATCAACCTTAAGCAATTTTTCTTCAAGCAAAGCATTGAAATTCTTTTGCGAAATCATAAATTCTTTAACACTAGTCTCAAAATCAGAGGGCATCTTATTAAAATTTCCATAAGAGTTGTTGTAGGAATTACCATAATTATTAGAGGAATTACTAGGGAACGACCTAGAATTAAAATTTCATCTATACACGTTGTTACCAAAATTGTTCCTACCAACAAAATTCACATCCATAGATTCATTATTATTCTCAATCAAAGTGGACAAAGGCATATCATTAGGATTGGAAGGAACACTCTTATTAGCAAACCATAAGTTCATCCATCTTTCCACTTAAAACATTAATCTCTTCAATTGCATGAACCTTTTTATTAGTAGATCTTTCGGTGTGCCATTGAGAATAATAAACCATAATATTATCTAGGAGTTTAGTAGCTTCTCCTAAAGTGATTTCCATAAAAGTGCCTCCCGCGGCCGAATCTAAAAGATTTCTAGAAGCAAAATTCAGCCAGGCATAAATTTTTTGTATGATCATCCATAAATTCAAACCATGTGTAGGGCAATTACGTATCATTAATTTCATCCTCTCCCAAGCTTGTGCAACATGCTCATGATCAAGTTTCTTAAAATTCATAATATCGTTTCTAAGAGAGATGATCTTAGCGGGAGGAAAATACTTAGAGATAAAAGCATCTTTGCACTTATTCCATGAATCAATACTATTTTTAGGCAAAGAAGAGAACCAAGTTTTAGCACGATCTCTAAGCGAAAACGGAAATAGCTTCGATTTAACTATATCATTATCCACATCTTTCTTCTTTTGCATATCGCACAAATCAACAAAGTTGTTTAGATGGGTAGCGGCATCTTCACTAGGAAGGCTAGAAAATTGATCTTTCATGACAAGATTCAACAAAGCAGCATTAATTTCACAAGATTCGGCATCGGTAATAGGAGCAATCGGAGTGCTAAGAAAATCATTGTTGTTGGTATTGGAAAAGTCACACAATTTAGTATTGTCTTGAGCCATCGTGACAAACAATCCAACACACAAGCACACAAGAAGCAAGCAAAAAAAAGATGAACGGAAAAAGGGCGAATAAAACGGCAAGGGTGAAGTGGGGGAGAGGAAAACGAGAGGCAAATGGCAAATAATGTAATGCGAGGGATAAGAGTTTGTGATGGGTACTTGGTATGTCTTGACTTGTGCGTAGATCTCCCCGACAACGGCGCCAGAAATCGGCTGGTTGCTGGGAGATCAACTCTTGACTTGACTTGGTGTAAACCTCCCCGGCAACGGCGCCAGAAATCCTTCTTGCTACCTCTTGAGCATGCGTTGGTTTTCCCTTGAAGAGGAAAGGGTGATGCAACAAAGTAGCGTAAGTATTTCCCTCAGTTTTTGAGAACCAAGGTATCAATCCAGTGGGAGGTTACACACAAATCCCTAGTACCTGCACAAACAAATAAGAACCTTGCAACCAACACGATAAAGGGGTTGTCAATCCCTTCACGGCCACTTGCAAAAGTGAGATCTGATAGAGATAATAAGATAAATATTTTTGGTATTTTTATGGTATAGATTGGAAAGTAAAGATTGCAAAACAAAATAGATAGGAAACTTATCTGATGGAAAATAGACCCGGGGGCCATAGGTTTCACTAGTGGCTTCTCTCAAGATAGCAAATTCTACGGTGCGTGAACAAATTACTGTCGAGCAATTGATAGAAAAGTGCATAGTTATGAGAATATCTAGGCATGATCATGTATATAGGCATCACATCCGTGACAATTAGACCGAAACGATTCTGCATCTACTACTATTACTCCACACATCGACCGCTATCCAGCATGCATCTAGAGTATTAAGTTCATAAGAACAGAGTAACACATTAAGCAAGATGACATGATGTAGAGGGATAAACTCAAGCAATATGATATAAATCCCATCTTTTTATCCTCGATGGCAACAATACAATACGTGCCTTGTTGCCCCTGCTGTCACTGGGAAAGGACACCGCAAGATTGAACCCAAAGCTAAGCACTTCTCCCATTGCAAGAAAGATCAATCTAGTAGGCCAAACCAAACTGCTAATTTGAAGAGACTTGCAAAGATATCAAATCATGCATATAAGAATTCAGAGAAGAACCAAATATTGTTCATAGATAATCTTGATCATAAACCCACAATTCATCGGATCTCGACAAACACACCACAAAAAGTATTACATCGAATAGATCTCCAAGAGAATCGAGGACAACTTTGTATTGAGATCCAAAGAGAGAGAAGAAGCCATCTAGCTAATAACTATGGACCCGAAGGTCTGTGGTAAACTACTCACACATCATCGGAGAGGCTATGGTGTTGATGTAGAAGCCCTCCGTGATCGATTCCCCCTCCAGCGGAGCGCCGAAAAAGGCCCCAAGATGGGATCTCACGGGTACAGAAGGTTGCGGCGGTGGAAATAGGGTTTTGTGGTGCTCCTAGATGTTTTCAGGGTATAAGAGTATATATAGGCGAAGGAAGTAGGTCGGTGGAGCCACGAGGGGCCCACGAGGGTGGGGGGCGCGCCTACCCCCCTGGGCGCGCCCTCCTACCTCGTGGTCGCCTCGTTGCTTCCTTGACGTCCACTCGCCTGTTTGAGGGTCAATAAGATCCTGCACAGTCTCAAGAAGACAATTCCCACGTGGTGTCAAAACACGCCTATCATGAGTAGTTGGAATCCAAAGATTCGACCAAATTTTAATGTTTGCCCCACTACCTGGTCTCCAAACTGCACCCCTCCTCAAAGTCTTTAATCCTGACATGATACCGCGCCATGTAAACGAGGCACCTTTTTATAGCTTAGCTTTAAAAGGGTCTTCATCAAGGTATTATTTTGCTCGAAGTACCTGAGCACATAATGAGTGTGGTTCACATATAAGTCTCCAACACTGCTTAGCCAACATTGCTTGATTAAAACATTGTAATCACGGATCCCATTCCTCTCTCTTTTTCCGGGATACACATTCTCCACCAAGCTTTCCAATGCAATTTCTTTGATTATGCGAGCCACCCCACCAGTACCTAGTAATTGCATCACAAATACTCTTGCATAAATACTTTGGCAAACTAAAAACGAACATTGCATATACCGGTTATGCAATAGATTTTAACAGTACTTCTTTCCCTCCTAGTGATAGCATCCTCTCATTCCACACATCAATAAGAGCCCAGACTCTATCAAGCAGATGCCGAAAACAATTACCGCGGTCCACCCCCACATGCGAGGGTAATCCAAGATACTTATCTGTCATTGCCTCAACCACAAATTTAAGTTCTTTTCACATAGGAAGTGATCGAGATTATGAAACATGGTGGCCATTCTCTTAGACCTGCAACAGCGATCTACGATGATTGTTTCTTCCTTTGTCATGAGTTTAGTGATGTTTCATTCGAGTTTTGTCCCATGAAAGCCAATATGGCGGGACATGTTTTAGCTAGTAAGTCGGAGCTTAGCCCTCTTGTGTGCAAGAGGATCCTCCTAATTTTCTTGTGTCTGTCTTGTCAAACGATGTAAGTGTTCTCACAGAAAAAAAAACGATGTAAGTGTTTTGCCTAATGAATAAAACCGATATGAAGGCTTTCCCTAAAAAAAGAGAGAAGATGCCGGTCGAAACGGCAGCACCACCGGGCCAGGAAATGGAAATCCTATCCTGCAGCAGCCCAGCCCAACATCGCCAAGATTTGGATGCGCCACCCAAATATCTCGACCCCCCTTGCCCACTTTTTTTCCGTGCGCCTGCCCTCCCATATTTCCCCTCCCCGGATCCACCCATCCCGTTCGCCAGCTCCGCCCTCGCTTCTTCCCGGTGCGCCACCGTCAGGTACCTTCCTCCGCAGTTCTGGAACCTTCTCGACGCTCCCACCCATTCCCACTCCTTCTATTCGCGTCCCTAGCTCTACCAGCAGCGCGGTGTTGCAGCCTTGCGCCCGGATTTCATTCCCCCGCAGTTGCTTGCTCTAGATCTCCGAGTTCCTTAGGCGCTTTTCTGTAGATCTGCGGGGGTTTTCGGCGTAGGTACGTGGTCATGGGGGGTGCAGTACCTGCTCTGCCATCGATGTGTCAACCGTGAAGTGTTTCATGGTTGCCGAACGCTTCCGATTTTGGGCGCGTAGGAAATAAGGAATTGTTCCTCTGGTTAGAGGTAAGATTTGTTGTATTTTAGAGTTTCATAGTAACCTTTTGCAGTATTTTGCTCCCAGTGAGTGGCTGTGCCCTCTGTTTGTTGGAGAATTTTGTCATCGCGCTTCTATACTTAGAAATCACTGTTCTAGTTTGGTTGCACTGCGTTAGTTACTTCTTAACGTAGTCAATTATTGTTTATGGGAGGGGAATTAATGTTCACTAGTAACTTAGATGTGATTGTTCTAGATTATGAGGGAATGGATGGATTTTGCATGTTCTTGCTCTAGGAAACGACTAGTCTTCTGCAATTATCATTACACCTTTCAGATGTTGTTGTCCAGATAAAAAGATACATACCAAAATAACGATGGATGTAATTTATGCGTGATTTTGATCAATAAAAATGTTCTTGTTACAGGGTATTCCTCACATGTTCTAAATTGTTGGCGAGAGTTTGTGCTTCAGATGGCTGGGGCGCTGCACAGTTCTCGTTGTCTGGCTCTGTTATTGTTGGCTGTGCTGTTGCTGACTTTGTCTCCAGGCAATGCATTCTACTTGCCTGGCAGCTACATGCACACATACTCCCAAGGTGAGGATATATGGGCAAAGGTTAATTCACTCACGTCCATTGAGACTGAGATGCCGTTCAGCTACTACAGTCTGCCATACTGCCGTCCACCTGGTGGCATCAAGAAGAGCGCCGAGAACCTGGGTGAGCTTCTCATGGGTGACCAGATCGACAACTCACCCTACCGGTTCCGTGTGAATGTCAATGAGTCCCTCTTCCTCTGCACCACGAAAGGGCTTAATGAGAATGATGCAAAGCTTCTCAAGCAGCGGGCCCGTGATCTATATCAGGTGAACATGATGCTGGACAATCTGCCTGTCATGCGTTTCGCTGAGCAGAATGGTATCACAGTACAGTGGACTGGTTTTCCTGTTGGTTACACTCCCGCTGGTAGTGCTGATGATTATATCATCAACCATTTAAAGTTTAAGGTCTTGGTCCATGAGTACGAAGGAACAAATGTAGAAATCATCGGTACTGGAGAAGAAGGATCTGCTGTCATATCAGAGATGGACAAGAAGGGGATGTCTGGGTATCAGATTGTTGGTTTTGAGGTCGTGCCTTGCAGTGTGAAGCGTGACCCCGAGGATTTCTCTAAGCTTAACATGCATGACACCATTGAACCTGTGAGCTGCCCGGTGGAGCTTCGAATGTCCCAAGTGATCAGGCAACAGGAGAGGATCACATTTACCTATGATGTTGAGTTTGTGAAGAGTGACATCAGGTGGCCATCTAGGTGGGATGCTTATCTGAAGATGGAGGCTGGTGCCAAGGTCCACTGGTTCTCTATAATGAACTCCCTCATGGTCATCTTGTTCTTGGCAGGAATCGTCTTTATTATATTCCTGAGAACTGTCAGGAGGGATCTCACCACATATGAAGAGCTCGACAAGGAAGCGCAAGCACAGATGAATGAGGAGCTATCTGGGTGGAAGCTTGTTGTTGGAGATGTGTTCAGAGAGCCAACTTGCCCCAAGCTATTATGCATCATGATTGGTGATGGAGTTCAAATTCTGGGCATGTCAATTGTTACAATTGTTTTTTCCACACTTGGGTTCATGTCTCCAGCTTCAAGAGGAATGCTTCTTACCGGAATGATTATTCTCTATCTTTTCCTTGGTATTGTAGCTGGGTATGTCAGTGTTCGGCTATGGAGGACTATTAAGGGAACGTCTGAAGGATGGAGATCACTCTCATGGTTGACTGCTTGCTTTTTCCCTGGTGTCATGTTTACGGTCCTTACCATCTTAAACTTTGTGTTGTGGGGAAGCAAGAGCACTGGAGCTTTACCTATATCATTATTTTTCACCCTTCTGGCTCTGTGGTTCTGTATCTCTGTGCCGTTAACGCTTGTCGGTGGCTTCCTTGGTACAAGAGCAGAGCAAATTGAGTTTCCTGTTCGCACCAACCAGATTCCTAGAGAGATCCCTGCACGGAAATATCCATCATGGCTTCTGGTCCTTGGAGCAGGCACGCTGCCATTTGGAACCCTGTTTATTGAGCTGTTCTTCATTCTGTCGAGCATCTGGCTTGGAAGGTTCTACTATGTGTTTGGCTTCCTGCTGATTGTCCTGCTGATGCTTGTCATTGTTTGCGCCGAGGTATCTGTTGTCCTTACATACATGAATCTCTGTGTTGAGGACTGGAGGTGGTGGTGGAAGGCTTTCTTTGCTTCGGGCTCTGTTGCGCTCTACGTGTTCCTCTACTCCATCAACTACTTGGTCTTTGATCTCAGAAGCCTGAGCGGTCCTGTCTCTGCAATGCTCTACATCGGCTACTCATTCCTCATGGCATTCGCCATCATGCTTGCCACTGGAACCATTGGCTTCTTGACGTCAATATCCTTCGTGCACTACCTCTTTGCGTCCGTGAAGATCGATTGATGGATGGTTGCCATATCAATGGCCTTCTGTATCTGTATTGCTAAAAGTACGCGCGTGAGTTTCACCGATGAGATGCGCAGTTTAATGAGGTGATTTTGATCAACTGCAGATGTTTTTAGTAGATGTCGATGCAGTTTTTCCCTAGTAAATGTAGCCCCGTTGTTCAACTGCAGATGTTTTCTTAAGTAGATTTTGGTCAGCTGCTACACTTATTCGGATAGATACTGCAACCCATATCTACAAAGTGTTAAGGGGTAATGACTATGAAACTCTAATCTGTGAGTGGCAAGGCATGGTAGCCATCTATTTTGTAAAAGATCTTAATGTGTGAACATTATTTGCTACGTGTTTCTTGACCTAATTTCAAAACTATCGGAAAACGCTTTCTGTTTCTTTTACAATGTCGTTTTTCCTTCCAACCAAAAGCCAGATGTCTTTTGCCATATTCCTTGGGAAATTTCATTCTGTTTCTTCTACAGAATGACACTTTGTTAGCCAAATGGCAGGGTCCTGCCATATTCCTTCTACAAGAAAAAATTCTTTATGTTTCTTCTACAGAATGTCCCATTTGTTCTTCTACAAGAATATGGTTCGAACAGCCATATTGGTCACTTAAGCGGTCCAGGAAGCCATTTCTTGGCATGCTAGTGGTTCTGTGGCACAGTGACATGCAAAAGTACAGAGTTTTTGTATGCAGTTGAATACGAATTGCAAATGTAATGTAAATAAACACAGCTCTGCAGAAGCTGTTCTTTTATTACAAACGCTGCTCTGGTGACCATCTGGTGGCATGAACAACAGAATACGTAGGTAAGAAACAGATAGTAGTAGACTAGTGGTACATCGATCTTGGCTCCGGCGAGACAACAGAGCTGGCCGGGACGCTCACGCAGTCGAGCGCTTCACGTTCTTGGCCCAGATTATGTGCCCGTACGGCATGAGGTGGCAGACCGGCGTGCCGCCGGGCTTGGTGCCGAGCAGCTTGAAGGAGACGTGCTCCGGGTTCCAGAGGGACGTGTCGGTGTGGCACACGGCGGCGATGGTCACCGCGTTGCCGCCGCGCGCGCCCTCCATCTCCACCATGTACGCCCTGGACGGGCCGGTGGTGTGGCACCGGTACACGGTGTACGGGTAGGCCTCGTCGTGGCATGCCACGAAGACCGGGCCCCCCTCCACCGGCCGCACGACGCGGACGGTGTACCACTGCAGCGGAGCGCCGGCGCGGGGCAGCGTCGACGTCACCGGCCTGATGTCCCGGGTCCCCAGAACTCCCATGGCGCGCTCCACCAGGGCCTCCAGCGAGGTCGCGCAGAACTTGGACTCGCCGGCGATGGTCGGCGACTCGCAGGCGCGCAGCGTCGCCTCCATGCTGGCCACCGTGGCGGAGTCGGACGCGATGCCGAACGTCGCGAGGACGCCGGGTAGCGCGGCCGTCGTGAACGGGACGGAGTCGGCGACCTGGCGCGGCAGGAAACCGAGAGCGGCGGGAGTCGTCAGCGGGAAGTAGAACGGGAGCCTCTTGCCGACGCGCACCGCCTCCTCGTGAAAGAACACCGTCGTCGTCTCCGCCTTGCCGACCCTAGCCGTGGACGCCCCGCTTCCGGCATGGCTGCTGCTCGGCGCCTTGTAGTGGTACCCGAAAGGGTTACCAGCGGGGGCGCCAAGCCGTTCTCCCGCTTGGCTTTTGCTAGGCCCCTTGTACATGTAATCGAAAGGGCTCGGCCGTGTTTTGCTAGGCGCCTTGTACATGTAGTTGAAAGGGTTAAAGGTGGCGTCACGGCGTTTGTCGGCGCCTTTGTAGTCGTCGTACTCCAACTCCCGCTCTCCGGCGGTGCGTTCGCTCGACTCATCATCGGACGACGAGCGGATGTACTCTTGGTAGTCGAAGGGAGGCTTGACCCTGCCTTTGCTCAAGAAGCTGGTGTCTGCGTACAACGCAACACTCATGCCCATAAACCCAACATCATCCATGCGTGCATGCATTTTTGTGTTTGAGATGATCAAACTCGAGAGAAGAGAGAAGACAATTAATGCAGGGCGATGAGGAACATGCAAGACAGACCCGCTGCAGGTTGGACGAGCTGGAGGATGGCGTCGGGCAATGGCGAGTGCGGCAGCACGGCGCGCCAGAACACCTCGGCCGGCGCCAGCGCCGCTTGGGCCAGCTGACCTCCAGCCTGAACCTGAGACGAACGAAACAGGCCGTTGCCGGCCGGACGTGTAGTTAGCGCCACTTTGTACGTAATTGATTAATCGTACGCGTGAGTGAATTATGTCATGCAGAGATGAAGGCGTTGCTTAGTGGCTTGTTTGACCATTACCGCGACCACGGTGGCAGCGAGGAGGGCAAGGAGGAAGCGCGCCATGGATGTGCGCTGCTAGCTACTCCAGAGCTTTGCTTCCCGCAAAAAAAAAAAAGCTACTCCAGAGCTTGCACTTGGGAATGACGAGGCGATCAGGCGGGGTACTTTATAGGCGTCGTCGGCTCGACAGGAAATGGACGTGCATTAGCACACCTGCCAACCAGATATAGAGCATCTTCGGTTGAGCCGTCGAGGGAGTGCGATGGCGCAAGGCTGGAGCTCGACGGCGCCGTTGATGCTGTCCTGCCGACCTTAACGGCACCCCGCTCCTTGTGCTCCACCGCCATCGGCCATCGGAGATGCCAGGGCGAAGGAAGGCGACGAAGGGAGAAACGAGATGCCATATATTGGCCATTTTGAGCAAGACTAAAGAACATCTTCTGAGAATTGACAGTTTTAGTATGGAAGAAACATATATGGGACACTCTAGAGAAGTATCTTCCAATTGATTTACTTAAGAATAAACTCTCGTTTTAAATACATTGCAATTTTCTTCTTCTTTTTTGAGTTAGAATAAAAAGAAAACAATTTTGCATCTTTGGTACAATCTATATTTTCATGAAATGGATTATAATAAATGGATTTTAGGTATCTAGGAAAGATTCACTTGGAAGTAACTATTTCCTATGGTGCTTCACGGTTGAATGAATCAAAAAATATGTAAAAATGACTTAAAGTTAAATATTTATCAATGGGTAATGTTGCTCCATCCCTTCAACACGACATAGGTCATTGTAAAGATCTCGGATGACTCATCATAGCACGAAAGCCAGTTTCATTAACCTGTTAATTTTGGATTCAATTCGGGATTTTTCTTGGAAAGTTTCGGGAAGAAATTGGAATGGAATAATACAGATTCTCTATTGATGCAAACGTTGTACCTAGGGGATAGGTATAGAGGAAGAGGGAAAAATCGAAATGAAAAAATAAAGAATAAAGCCAAAAAATAAGTCAAAGATAGACGAACCTAGATTCCAAATGAAGAAATGAAAATTCGAAAAGAATCCTTCTGATTCTCGAAGAATGAGGGGCAAGGGGATTGTTGCAGAGAAACATTTCTTCTTATTATAAGACGTGATTTGATCTGCATATGTTTGGTAAAAGAACAATCTTCTCCTTAATCATAGACAATTATACGTTGTAGAAGTCAATTCTAATTGATCAATAAAAATACAATTCAACGGAATTCCTTTTCTGTTTTTCTTTAGATTAGTTAATCTTTTTAAAATAAAAAGGGGTGGAGTAATTCTGTTTTTATTTTATTCAAAACTAGTGCCCTCTTACACCGCGTGTAGAAAAGGAAGAAAGAAATCAATCAAATTATGAAAAGCCTGATAAAGTGCTATTATAGAATATTCGTGCGGCACACTCCCAAATTTTGCACGTGTGATACATGTTCCTTCTATTTCTCCAAAGTAAAGCTCTTCGCAAGACAATACCGACGGTATCCGCTTGACCTTTTCTAAGCGGGACAGGATGAAAGGTTATAATAAAGGCGCTTACTATCTACTCTTGATTCAACACATTTTCATTGTAGTGTTTGAGTGGATCCTGCTACCTCATGTCGAACTATAATAAACTAGTATTATTATTTTGTCATTGAATTGTTTATTTCCCTTGAAAGTTGAAAGCGGGTTTATTTTTTTACAGATGTCATTTTTAGGCGGTCGACATGCGTTATGCAGCTAGTTTCCTCTGTCGATGCCGGCTGCCGCGATCTCTTCTCTCGCTTCCCCATTGCGCACAATTATCTCTTTTTGTTTCTCGCCGTCGACGGCCACCGAGTGTACTGAGGGAGGCACCGTCCATGGCAAGCTCTCCTCACTCCCAACTTCATAGCCGCAGCGTCCCATTCGCTTCCTCACAGCCTTCGCTTGGATTCATCTCCACCACACTACCAAGGTATTGATGCAAAACCTAGCTTTATTCCCTCTAAAAGAAAAATCTAGCTTTATTCTTGTTCTTGATGCCGATTTTTTTGTTAGATCTGGATGTTGCAACTGTTCTTAATGCTTGGGATAAGAGATCCTTCTTTGTAGCGAAGCAAATTCTGCTTATCAAAAGAAGTGCACATAGCCTTGTTGTGTGTCGCAACTCTTTCATTCTGTTAATTTGTTAATGTCCTTAATTATGGAATAAATTTTGATTACTACTAGAGAGAGAGAGAGAGCGCTACTCGAGATGCTTTGAATTTGTTGCACACCTCAGTTTTATTTAACTTCATCGCTTGTATCACCCGCAAAAAAAGCTTCATCTTTTGTGCCAACTTGGGTTGTTTTCTTTTTAAAATCATCAACTTTATTCCTCATATAATAGACATATTGTTTACAATATGGGGAAGAACAAAGTCAGGATACTATTCTCGCAGAATTCAGACGAGCTAGACATTAAATAGTGTTTGGCTAAACTATCAGCGACCGAGTTAGCTTCTATGCAACAGAAACAGTGGCCAACACTTGCAAAGTCTAGAGGGAGATGAGTACATGCAGCTATAACTGCCACATCTAGACCCATATAATCAGCTGATCGGGTAACAAACTCAACTGCGGACATACAATCAGATTTATTGACCAACTTGTTGCATCCTATTTTCTTCGCCAAATAAAGATCATTCCGGCTAGCATTTAACTCCGTTGATTCATCATTGCAAACATGAGGTAAAACCCAAGTTGCAGCACCTATAAAGTTCCCCTTTGTGATCTGTCGCCACTGTTCCACTAGCTCCGGAAAGAGTTTCCATGTGAAAAGATGCATCAACATTTATCTAACACTGCCATCGATAGGTTTCCGCCGGTTATGGATCTCTTTCCTAGTAGATTGATACTGAGTTGCAGCTCTGAGAAAATTTATTGCACCAAAATTGAGATGGTCGAGCAACTGGGATCCTGGACGGTCACGCCTTTTCCAATTTGTCGCCCTTGCCACCAAATATACCACGTAGCTACCAAGATTAGCTCTACCTTTGGAAGTTCATCAATCATCTCGCGGGTTTTCAACAAAATTTCTAGAGTAACTGACCGGACCTATCTTGAACCAGTGCATGTTGGACAACATCATTCAAACCAAGTTCGGTCCATACCTCCTTCGCTCTTGAACAATTAAAGAGGACATCACCCGGTGGTAGTTACCCCACATATCTTATATACTACCATGTGGTACTATATATACTATTTTATTATTTTAATTATATTCATATACTATATCTAAGATATTTCAAAGCAAGTTACATGAAAAAATTGCATATGAGTCCATAGTTTTTGTTATATTTGTGAAATACGTACATATTTGTACACTAGTAAAATGCCCGTGCGTTGCTACAGGCTACAAGTGAATCAAACAAATAATTAAGATTGTCTCCAACGTTGAAGCTCATATATCCTTCCCATGTCCGAAGGTGTTTTGACATCAAATGGGTGCCCAGCCGGCACCCCAAAATTAAACCAGCTAGACAATTCAGCCTTCCCCAAATACATACCATATATGGAGGAGAAATATGGTTGTCCGGACTATTCATCATGTTATCTCCAACAAAAAGAGGGCCCAACACAAAAAAAATCCACCTCACGACACACCCTTTCCTTTTCCTGTCAGACCATTCCCTTCCTGCTCGATTTTCATCGTAGCGTGACATTTGTCGATGGAGCCCTCTCATTTAAAACTGGATGACGCCCACCTCGCCTTCGCTAGCACCCTCTCTCCTTCATACCGAACTTCTCCATGGACCATCCAGGAGACCCTGCAAACCGCCCAACTCTCCACCCACATCCCTTCCTCTGTGTTCGTGTTGATCCGCCGCCTCCATGGAAGGGGAAGGAGGCATTGGCCGCCCACAATGCCTCCTAAGCCAAGAAGGCAGATCCAATGTTTCCTTAGCCACTGGACAAACTATGATGTTCGTTGTCGCTGTATCCATTATTAACTCTTGAAGCAACCAACAAATGTATGTACCATTCTATGCTAACTAAAACATTGTATGACTTGATGTAAAAAAAATGAACCGCTCGCTCAAGCAATTTGCTGCAAAGTCAGCTCTAATGAAATGCAATTTGCCAGATTTTCTAATGTAGGGAAATTATTCCGCTCATAGAACGATAATTGAACAGAACAAACCCCAACCCCAAATCACATCCATCGCATAATATAAGTGGGAGGCCCACATGTGTGTAAAAAAAAATTACAGAACAAGTGAAGATCCCACATAATCTCACGTCAATGACAGGCTTAGCTAAACTTTTGTAAAGAAAAATACTGTTGCTGACTACTTCAAGTAACCTACTACTGATGTATCAGATATAACTTTAAAAGGTTAATCTCAGTTTTACAACTTACTGTTGCGTCTAAAAATCAGTTCATCTCAATGCACACATGAAGTATGGTTTGCTTCCTAGTTCTTTCATGTTTATGCCTGATCACACTTTGATGCACAGATCCATCGTGAGCTATAAGAAGGCAATCATCAAGTTAGCAAATGGACCAAAAGTGAATTTATTCACATACTCAAACAACAGAAAATCAGAAACCGTGACTGGAAACGCTTCCTACCAGGCATCTGATAGCAGACGTTTGTCAGACTAATCGCACACCATCGGTGCTTCTTTCATCTCACGGCCGAGATTGCGTCCGAAATCCTTTGATTAGTTTCCAAAACAGCCTGATTTTCCACCCATAACTACTCCAGCATTAATCTCACCTGCTGTCGTGGAATTGTCACGGCAGATGTCCTTAGTGTCAGGACTTAGTCGTGAGGCCAACGCATCTATGTGGTAGCTTGAGAGGAGTTGAGAGGAATCGAGAGATGCAACACAAGACAAGGATTTAGACAGCTTCGGGCCCCGGGAAACATCATCCGGTAACAACCCTACATGCTGTTTGAGGCTAGGTCTCATTATGATCACGGGAGAGTCGCCGGGAACCGGCTCTCGGTGTCTAGCCCTATCGATTGTTTCTTGTCCCCTCTTGGGGTGCCCCGCCCCTCCTTATATAAGCTGAAGGGGCGGGTTACATGTAGAGTCCAACTCGGACTTAAGATTTAACCTTACTTTGATGTCTCACCATGGGCTTCTTAACGTCTTGGGCTTCTTACAATCTGGCTTACGATCTGACTTACCATCTGGCTTACCATCTGGCTTACCGTCTGGCTTACCATCTGGCTTACCGTCTGGCTTACCACCTGGCTTAACATGTGCCGGGTTACATGACTGTGTCTGCCGGGTCATCAATGAAACACCCAATCCCAGCCGGGTTATATCTCTAGCCGGGTCATACTGCGGGGTATATCCCCGACATTAGCCCCCAGTTTAATTTGGATTCATCCATGTTAAACTGATCCTGTAAAACAACACAAGAACAATTTTAACAGGTTACGCTCCGGGTTAAAACATCTTTGTAAGCCAGCACCTGATCATCCTTAACTCCTTGTTATTTCCTTCTTCAAAAATCCGGGTCAAATAAGCCAACTTCATAATCAATTTGCTGACCCAGCTTAAATCCTGGTCTTGAAATACTCATGTGACCTTCAACCGGCTTAAAGATGAAAAAACTTGCCGGGTTTATAAATAGATGATGCCAAGTCATGATTCTCTCCCCCCTATCCATATTACCTGTAGCCCCCCAAGTCTTGAGCAGAAACAAAGTAATGACTTAAGACTTGCTTGAACAAAAATATTATCACTTTGAAGAAATCCATGTTGTTTATCTCAATCACTAGTCAAAACTGAGTATTCCACATATGTAGCCCCCAAGTGTCGGGTTGTCATGCTTGCAGCAGCCTGGGACTTGAAATTGCCTTATGCTCATAAAAACTTCAACCAATGTAGCCCCCAAGGGCCGGCTCATTATGTAATAATGAGCAGGGACTTTGTATATACCTCATTGAGAATAACATTATATGATATAACCTCCATCGTAGGGCTTGAATCCACGTCCACAAGGTTAAGAGCTTTGTGCTTTATCAACTGAGTAATGGACCCTTCAATATAATGGATTTAATTTGTGTACCTTGAATTGTTGACAGGAGCAATTGGTAGCCCCCAAGGGCCGGCTCATTCAGAATGTGATGAGTCGGGTCTTTCAATGAAATGAGCAAAAAATGACTTTGCATTAGCCCCCAAGTGCCATGGTGCATGCTGGCAGTGACATGGGACTTGCATATTTGATGTGATCTCAATGTAAATAATGTAGCCCCCAAGTGCCGGGTTGTAAGCCTGCAGCGACTCGGGACTATTCCTTTCATTGTAGAATAAATCATATCCATTGATAAAATAATAGCCATTGCGCCAAAGCGACTTTGAAAACCTCAACCATAACATTAGTTACTGATAACCATAATAAAAATCCAGCCATGCTGGCTATTAAACATTTGAATAACCCGGTTTGAAACCTCAATCATTCAATATCATAGTGAAAATCCAGCCAAGCTTGGCTATTTAAAGATTCAAATACCTTATCTGTTGACAAATAAATCCGGAGTTTAAATACCCGGAAATTTTAGAACCCGGCGGCTTATAGCCTTTGAGAAAACCAAGAATTGACAACCCTTTCGAGACACCAATTTCAATCTTTGATGATGGGCTTGAACTTAATCATTTATGTAAGTCATAGCCCTGTAAATCCCGCACAGAGTTTAAACAACATATGCCCTGGCGACTTAACGTTAAAAACCAGAGCGGGTAATCACCCAAATGTAGTCTTATCCTGCACACAAGTAGATCACAAGATCCCTTGGCGGTTTACCGCAAGTCGGGTCATAATATCTCACATATAACCACTGTGATATTGATTTTGTACTGCCGATTTACATGACCTGTGCAGTAAGGGTGATAACCCAATCCTTTAGAAGCCAATGCTTCCACATAGATGATGATTGTTATAAGCTGGCGATTTACCATTGAAAATCAAGCCGGGTTAAATAACAACCACTCATATACACTTTAGATATGAAAAAGAGCTTCAAATAAAATCTAAAAATTGTTTGCAAAAAGAGACTTCAAAATTTTTGAGGCTTCTGATTCGAATACGATCAGAAACCGTCCCAAAGGGGTTAAGCTAAGATTCGAATACGATCATATAGCCCCCAGTGGCTTTGGCGTTGCCGATCAAGAGGGTACCGACAGCTATGTTCTCTTTGGTTCGAATACGACCTATGTTTGAACAGGAAGCCCCCAAATGACCTTGAGAGTTGTTTAACGACGCTGATTCGAATACGATCCACGTCGGACCCAAAAAGGGCTTGAGCTATGATTCGAATACGATCAAGAAGCCCCCTAGTGAGGTTGGCAGTGTGCCGATCAGAAGGGTACCGACAGCTATGTTCTCTTTGGTTCGAATACGACCTATGTTTGAACAGGAAGCCCCCTAGTGACCATATGCTCCTGTCCATTGAGCCGTCCAGTGTAAGCAAGGTGGCGAGTTGATGATCTTCGCAACACTCGCCGTATACTCTTGGTATGAGTCATTCAATAAGCTCCATGACATGACAGTCACCTTTTGCAGTGAACAATTGTCCTGCATCAAAAAACATCACAAGCCCGAGTACTTGTTGTTTAAATAAAAATTTGACTGGACAGGATTCACCTGATTTGTCCCAGCGATAGATAATCCTCCGAATGTGCCGATCAAAGTGGCTGAAGATGGAGTGGATGTGTGAGTCGGCCGCGGCATTGTAAGCCGCGCGGACGAGCAAGTTGTCCTCCTCGTTGTAAACCGGCGTAGACGCGTGAATCGGCCGCGAGAGCGAATGGGTGAGTCGTCTATGGCTTTGTAAGCCGGTGCGGTCGCGAGAGAGGGCCATGGCATTGTAAGCCGGTGTGGGAGTCCGTTTGAGTAACGACAATCACCGGTGCCGAAAGATGTTGACGCGCCTCCATCTCCACGGTATAATGCCACATTGTAATTAATAATTCTCCTGCATATAAAATATAGCAGGGCAAAGCAGTTGTTCTCTGATGAAAACAATATATGTTAATAAAATGGATTCAAATAGATATCACCTGATGTTTTGTCGGGCGAACGCGCACACTGGCATTCAATAATGCTCGATCAGTACACCTCCTCTGGCTTCCTCTTTTTTACCTAGGGAACCACGCCATGCATTGCTGGATAATTGTCGAGCGCTTCACTGACACTGTCTCCTTGGATGTACGATCAGTACTCCCAGTTGGAATTTGAACCGTGTGTGAAGGTATTGGAAGTGCATGGAAAGTGATTAGTGTACGCATGTGATTAGCACTCTGGCCGCATAATTCATGCATGGAGTAGGTTTTCTCCTTCTTCTCTCTTTCTTCCGCGGAGAGATTGAACAGGCTGAAACAAAGTGATGCCCGGCAATAACAACAGCTGGGCCACCCGGCGATTCGTAAGCGGCCGTGGCAGAAGCTACAAGCCGGCTTGAACGGGGATCATGGCGGAGACCACGACAGCGGCGACTCACGGTGGCGGAGCGGCGGCTCATTGGAGACCGCGGTGGCGGCTCACCAGCAGTGGCTACGATCAGATCGCGCGGATGCAACCAGCAACGGCGACTTGCCCGGGCGCGCGAGCGGCTCAGGCCGGCCGTAGCACGTCCGCTTCCGGGTCATCGTCTGCTTCTCCCTCTTCTTTCTTCAGTAGCCAGCAATAGGTTCCAACACCCAGACTGCTTGAAAGCACATGTCGCGGGTGCTCTGTGATGAAAAATCAGCGACGGATTAGGTCTTCACGCGTCTCTGCATACTCCGCCGCCACCATCTGCAAACTTCCTCGATTGGATCTCATTTGCTGTTTCTCAAGAACTCACGGCCGGAGCGACTCAACTGCGGTGTAGACCCGGTGACGGCTCTAAGGCAGGCCTCGGCGGCTCGACCGCGATGTGGTTAAGACTCAACGGTGCCCCGGTGAACCCGTGGTTTGAAGGACTCCGGCGAATAATTTTGGCGAGAGCAGCTCAGTATGTTGGAGAGGTGGCCCGGCGGAGTGCTCTCTGTCGTCGGTGAGTTTATACTTTATAACCCGGCGGAGACAGAAGTGAGCGGCGGCGATAGATGGGCGTAGGCCGGCTGTGGTAGCTGCCGACTCCGTGCGAGGCGCAACCGAGACCTCTTCCGGGTCGTGCTCGGTTTGAGCGGACACACGGGCCGGCCGGGGACTCGAAGCGCGGTGGCTCAGGGCACAAGGAAGTCTAGTAGACGGCGGCTCTCAGTGACGGCCGAAACAGGCCCGGAGTTTTAACTAAGACTGGCACGAAGCGGCGGCTCGATCGAATCCAGGCAAAGGCGACGGCAGCCCAAGGCGGTGGCTCGAGGCTGGTCCTCGGTAATGGAGTGTTTCGGCGCGTCAGGCTCAATCAGATGCTGCTGCAAAAGGAGATGCGGGTAGTAGCTCAAGGACCACTTGGCGACTCTCGTCGGAGGCAGTAGGTGACGCCAGGTTCAGAGGTGACGCGAGGCTGGCGGTGGAGGCATCGGCTCGTGGCTGCGGCGACTCACGGCGGCAGCGGCGGCTCATCGGCAGTTCAGTGAGGCAACCTGGGCGGGCTGTTTCTGAGATAAAGTTGACCCGGCGGTTGTGGCGGGTCGGTGCTCACGACAATGGCGACTTGGCTTGGCGAGCCAGTGAGCTCGCGGCAGCGGCTCATCACGCGGCGACACGCAGTCGAGTAGGCGGTGGTTGAAGCCAGAGCCGGCTCAACGGCGGTGACTCAATGCTGGTCATGGCAGCGGCTCGGAAGTGTGACGCAGTTCGGAGGCGATCTGGAGACAGGGCCGGCGTGGTGACTCAACAGGACTCGCAGGCAGATGGGCCGTGGCTGAGGCGATCGAAGTAACGAGGTCGCAAGGGCGACTCGGAGTCGAGGGCACTTGGAGTAGAGAGACGGCGGTGAACCGGCTCAGGAGGAGCGAGGGCAGAGTTAGAACCGACAGTGGTTGTCTTGAAGGTAGGCGGGCCGTCGTAGGTGAGGTAGCCCGCCCTGGCGCAGGCGGCGACTCGGTGGCGGCGATTGAATGTAAGGCCAGTGACTTGTCTAGGCCGGCCCAGAACGCCGGCTTGTGAAAGCGACAACGGGTCACAGAGGCGAGGGCAGACCAGAGCGAGGTCGGGTCCGAGCGGGTCCGGGTGGAGGCCACTCGGCCACTCAGAGTTGAGTCCGGGCATGATTCGGCCGCGGCGACTCAAGGGAGGCACGACCCGTGGTTTGCAGAGAGCGGAGCCGGCGACTTGGCGGCTCGAACCTGCCGCAGCAAGGCAACGCGGCGGCTCGTGGCGATGTCGTATGGGAGCGAGCCGGCGCGTGGTCGCAGATGCACGGCCGTGGCCGTGGTAGTGAAGGCGGCTTAGCGCTGGGCTGATGGAGATGCTCCGAGCCACCGTAAAGGTGATGTTTCAATGCAGTCGTTTATGGCGGAGTCCTTCGCAGAGAGGCGGAGGCGCGAGGCCAGCCACGGCCAGAGACGGCTGCGCGACCGGGCGGCTCACCGGCGGAACGGCTCAGGCAAAGGTGCGGCGCGGCGAGCTGCAGAGGGTCCCGGTGACTCGCGGCGGCTCACTTGCGGTGGAGACAAGGCCGTTCGACGGCGGGCGGGTCAAGGCGACCCCAGCAGAGGCAAAGCCGGCGGCGCAGCAACGGCCCGGCGGGTTGGATGCGCGAACCGGCGACGGCGGGGGCGCAGTGGGTCAACGAGGCGGGTCGTAGGAGGAGTCCGAGCCCGTGGATCTCCCGGGTCCGGGTCGCTGACTGCCTTCCTTTTTTTTAATCCAAGACAAAAACCAATCGAGATTGACTCTGGAGATCCTGTGGTTGGCCCGGTTTCCGGGTTGTGGCAGGTTTGACCGCCCACGTCCGGGTCTTCCTTCAGGTTTCCATGCTGGATTTGCTCGTTTGGTGACAGTAGATGATCCTGCTGAGAAACATGGCGGCTTATGCCAAATTTTCGGGGGTTTCTCTGATGATTTTGTTAACAGAGATGATGGTTACTGCCCATAAAATTTCTGATCTCAATCCAGTGAACTCGAAGTTGATGCAGATCCCTCCAAAAAATTGGTCTTTTCTTTATCCAGACGCGAACTTCTCAATCCCTAGATGAAATCCCTTCAAGGACTCAACACCACCGTGCGCGGGCCCCACGATGGGCGCCAACTGTCGTGGAATTGTCACGGCAGATGTCCTTAGTGTCAGGACTTAGTCGTGAGGCCAACGCATCTATGTGGTAGCTTGAGAGGGGTTGAGCGGAATCGAGAGACGCAACACAAGACAAGGATTTAGACAGCTTCGGGCCCTGGGAAACATCATCCGGTAACAACCCTACATGCTGTTTGAGGCTAGGTCTCATTATGATCACGGGAGAGTCGCCGGGAACCGGCTCTCGGTGTCTAGCCCTATCGATTGTTTCTTGTCCCCTCTTGGGGTGCCCCGCCCCTCCTTATATAAGCTGAAGGGGCAGGTTACATGTAGAGTCCAACTCGGACTTAAGATTTAACCTTACTTTGACGTCTCACCATGGGCTTCTTAACGTCTTGGGCTTCTTACAATCTGGCTTACGATCTGACTTACCATCTGGCTTACCATCTGGCTTACCGTCTGGCTTACGATCTGACTTACCATCTGGCTTACCGTCTGGCTTACCACCTGGCTTAACATGTGCCGGGTTACATGACTGTGTCTGCCGGGTTACATGACCATGTCTGTCGGGTTACAATGCTCAACTGTTCCCACGAGCTTAACCTACTTAACTGTTCCTGCCGGCTTATAGTCTGCCGGGTCATCAATGAAACACCCAATCCCAGCCGGGTTATATCTCCAGCCGGGTCATACTGCGGGGTATATCCCCGACACCTGCCAAAGCCCACCCATTCCCATCCCCGTCGCCTGCTCCGGAGCTCGCCAATCTCGTCCTCGGCCGCCCTGCCCTTGTTCTCGCCGCCATGAACCAGCCTCCCCAATTCCCATGAGACACAACTCGCAGGTGCGTCGTCCCACACGATTGTGGTGGCCGGCATTAGCCACGTCGAGCATGACAAGCAAGCTCGCAGTCCATGGTCGTCCCGGTTATCTACACTTGCTTCGGATCCCCCGGCGTCCAGGCCACCCTGGCGGAGCTTCGTCTCGGTTTTCGAACGAATCCATCATGCGAGGAACCTTGCTGGAGTCGCCCCCCATCTCCTCTGCAGGTAGCATCCTCATCTGACCTAGGTAATTCTGGGAAATCTTGATATAGCCCTCTCTGATTTCTAACATGTTTGTATGTCACCAGTGTTGTTTGATGAATTTTGTACACCTCCATTGTGTATTTGTATAACTCATTCATTATTTTGGCCACACCATTGTGTATTATATGACTAAATCAGAGTAATATTTCTGAATTTGGTATGTACATATGTACATGTGCTTCTCAATGTTGGCTGCAATATAAGTGAGAAGCGAGAAGATTTTTGTCGCTCTTTTTCCCCTCTTTGTTGTCTATGTTCAAAGTTGGTGAAGGGAGCACACGCTGCTGGTCGCGCGAATCCGCCATACCATCCTCATCCAACCTTTTCATGACTATCCTCGCTATATAGAAAGTATGTCGAGATTGCATCCGTACAATGCTTCCAGCTTTTCATGTTTCATACATACATATAGTACTACTACACCATTGCTGGTTAAACTCTGCTTCATTTATCATGCCAATGCTTCTACATTGAGTCCACTTTGCTTCGTACATATCAAACTTGTGCTTCTACATCGTGTTCAGTTCTGCTTTCTGCCAATCCTTTGCACGTTCTTATAGGCATCATGTTTTTACTTAATGAACAACTAAATCATGCTTCCTAAATTTCACACATATTATGGACAAGATGCATGTCACCGCTTGTCTTAATTTGAATGACTGTGCATAGATATTTTGCACCCCATTTTTCTTATATGTGCTTCCACTATGTAGAAATTATGTTGAGATTACATGAATACGATGTATCCAGTTTTCATGATTCAATTGTATCATAGTTGTGCTTCTTCATGGTGCATAGTTTGCTTCATATATGGACCTGTTGGGGAACGTAGCAGAAATTCAAAATTTTCTACGCATCACCAAGATTAATCTATGGAGTTTACTAGCAACGAGAGGGAAGGAGTGCATCTACATACCCTTGTAGATCGCGAGCGGAAGCGTTCAAGAGAACGGGGTTGATGGAGTCGTACTCGTCGTGATCCAAATCACCGATGATCCTAGCGCCGAACGGACGGCACCTCCGCGTTCAACACACGTACGGAGCAGCGACGTCTCCTCCTTCTTGATCCAGCAAGGGGGAGGAGAGGTTGATGGAGATCCAGCAGCACGACAGCGTGGTGGTGGAAGTAGCGGGATTCCAACAGGGCTTCGCCAAGCGCCGCGGGAGGAGGGAGGTGTGTCACGGGAGGGAGAGGGAGGCGCCAGGGCTTAGGTATTGCTGCCCTCCCTTCCCCCCACTATATATAGGGCCAAGGGAGAGGGGGGCGCAGCCTTGGCCCTTCCTCCAAGGAAGGGTGCGGCCAGGGAGGAGTCCTTCCTCCCCAAGGCACCTCGGAGGTGCCTTCCCCCTTTAGGACTCTCCGTTTATCTTATCTCTTGGCGCATGGGCCTCTTGGGGCTGGTTCCCTTGGCCCATATAGGCCAAGGCGCACCCCCCACAGCCCATGTGCCCCCCCCCCGGGGCTGGTGGACCCCTTGGTGGACCCCCGGACCCCTTTCGGCACTACCGGTACAATACCGATAAAGTGCGAAACTTTTCCGGCGACCAAAACAAGACTTCCCATATATAAATCTTTACCTCAAGACCATTCCGGAACTCCTCGTGACGTCCAGGATCTCATCCGGGACTCCGAACAACTTTCGGGTTACCGCATACTAATATCTCTATAACCCTAGCGTCACCGAACCTTAAGCGTGTAGACCCTACGGGTTCGGGAACCATGCAGACATGACCGAGACGTTCTCCGGCCAATAACCAACAGCGGGATCTGGATACCCATGTTGGCTCCCACATGTTCCACGATGATCTCATCGGATGAACCACGATGTTGAGGATTCAATCAATCCCGTATTCAATTCCCTTTGTCTATCGGTATGTTACTTGCCCGAGATTCGATCGTCGGTATCCCGATACCTTGTTCAATCTCGTTACCGGCAAGTCTCTTTACTCGTTCCGTAACACATCATCCCGTGATCAACTCCTTGGTCACATTGTGCACATTATGATGATGTCCTACCGAGTGGGCCCAGAGATACCTCTCCGTTTACACGGAGTGACAAATCCCAGTCTCGATTCGTGCCAACCCAACAGACACTTTCGGAGATACCTGTAGTGCACCTTTATAGCCACCCAGGTACGTTGTGACGTTTGGTACACCCAAAGCATTCCTACGGTATCCGGGATTTGCACAATCTCATGGTCTAAGGAAATGATACTTGACATTAGAAAAGCTCTCAGCAAACGAACTACACGATCTTGTGCTAGGCTTAGGATTGGGTCTCGTCCATCACATCATTCTCCTAATGATGTGATCCCGTTATCAACGACATCCAATGTCCATGGTCAGGAAACCGTAACCATCTATTGATCAACGAGCTAGTCAACTAGAGGCTTACTAGGGACATGGTGTTGTCTATGTATCCACACATGTATCTGAGTTTCCTATCAATACAATTCTAGCATGGATAATAAACGATTAACATGAACAAGGAAATATAATAATAACCAATTTATTATTGCCTCTAGGGCATATTTCCAACAGTCTCCCACTTGCACTAGAGTCAATAATCTAGTTCACATCACCATGTGATTAACACTCACAGGTCACATCACCATGTGACCAACATCCAAAGAGTTTACTAGAGTCAACAATCTAGTTCATATCACTATGTGATTAACACTCAATGAGTCCTGTTTTGATCATGTTATGCTTGTGAGAGAGGTTATTAGTCAACGGGTCTGAACCTTTCAGATCCGTGTGTGCTTTACGAATATCTATGTCATCTTGTGGATGCTACCACACGCTACTTGGAGCCATTTCAAATAACTGCTCTACTATACGAATCCGGTCTACTACTCAGAGTCATCCGGATTAGTGTCAAAGTTCGCATCGACGTAACCCTTTACGACGAACTCCTTTTAACCTCCATAATCAAGAAAATTCCTTAGTCCACTAGATACTCAAGATAAGTTCGACCGCTGTCATGTGATCCATTCCCGGATCACTATTGTACCCCTTGACCAACTCATGGCAAGGCACACTTCATGTGCGGTACACAGCATAGCATACTGTAGAGCCTACGTCTAAAGCATAGGGGACGACCTTCATCCTTTCTCTCTCTTCTGCTGTGGTCAGGTCTTGAGTCTTACTCAATACTCAGACCTTGTAACATAGCCAAGAACTCCTTCTTTGCTGATCTATTTTGAACTCTTTCAAAAACATGTCAAGGTGTGCGTTCTTTGAAAGTATCATCGGGCGTCTTGATCTATCTCTATAGATCTTGATGCCCAATATGTAAGCAGCTTTTATCCAGGTCTTCCTTTGAAAAACTCCTTTCAAACAACCCTTTATGCTTTCCAGAAATTTTACATCATTTCGGATCAACAATATGTCATTCACATATACTTATCAGAAATGTTGTAGCGCTCCCACTCACTTTATTGTAAATACAAGTTTCTAACAAACTTTGTATAAACCCAAAAACTTTGATCACTCCATCAAAGCGTATATTCTGACTCCGAGATGCTTGCTCTAGTCCATGGAAGGATCGCTAGAGCTAGCATACCTTTTAGCATCCTTAGGATCGACAAAACCTTTCTGATTGTATCACATACAACCTTTCCTTACGAAAACTGGTAAGGAAACTTGTTTTGACATCCATCTGCCAGATTTCATAAATGCAGCTAATGCTAACATGATTTCGACGGACTTAAGCATCGCTACGGATGAGAAAATCTCATCGTAGTCAACTCCTTGAACTTGTGCAAATACTCTTAGCCACAAGTCGAGCTTCATAGACGGTAACATTACCGTCCACGTCCGTCTTCTTCTCAAAGATCTATTTATCTCGGATTTCATGGCTTCTAACCATTTGTCGGAATATGGGCCCACCATCGCTTCTCCATAGCTCGTAGGTTCAGTATTGTCCAACAACATGATATCTCAGACAGGATCACGTACCACTCTGAAGTAGCATGCATCCTCGTCGTCCTACGAGGTTTGGTAGTGACTTGATCCGAAGTTTCATGATCACTATCATAAGCTTCCACTTCAATTGGTGTAGGTGCCACAGGAACAACTTCCTGTGCCCTGCTACACACTAGTTGAAGTGACGGTTCAATAACCTTATCAAGTCTCCACCATCCTCCCACTCAATTCTTTCGAGAGAAACTTTTCCTCGAGAAAGGAACCGTTTCTAGAAGCAATTACTTTTGCTTCCAGATCTGAAATAGGAGGTATACCCAACTGTTTTGGGTATTCTTATGAAGATGCATTTATCCGCTTTGGGTTCGAGCTTATCAGCCTGAAACTTTTTCACATAAGCCTCGCAGCCCCAAACTTTTAAGAAACGACAACATAGGTTTCTCTAAACGGTGTCGTCTCAACGGAATTGCGTGGTGCCCCTTTTAAAGTGAATGCGGTTGTCTCTAATGCCTAACCCATAAACGATAGTGGTAATTCGATAAGAGACATCATGGTATGCACCATATCCAATAGGGTGCAGCTATGATGTCCGGACACACCATCACGTTATGGTGTTCCAGGCGGTATTAATTGTGAAACACTTTCCACAATGTCTTAATTGTGTGCCAAACTCGTAACTCAGATACTCATCTCTATGATCATATCACAGACATTTTATCCTCTTGTCACGACGATCTTCAACTTCACTCTGAAATTACTTGAACCTTTCAATAATTCAGACTTGTGTTTCATCAAGTAAATACACTCAGCATCTACTCAAATCATCTGTGAAGTAAGAACATAACGATATCCACTGCATGCCTCAGCACTCATTGGACTGCATACATCAAAATGTATTACTTCCAATAAGTTGCTCTCTTGTTCCATCTTACTGAAAACGAGGCCTTTCAGTCATCTTGCCCATGTGGTATGATTTGCATGTCTCAAGTGATTCAAAATCAAGTGAGTCCAAACGATCCATCTGCATGGAGTTTCTTCATGCATATATACCAATAGACATGGTTCGCATGTCTCAATCTTTTCAAAAACGAGTGAGTCCAAAGATCCATCTACATGGAGCTTCTTCATGCGTTCTATACCAATATGACTCAAATTGCAGTGCCACAAGTATGTGGTACTATCATTACTATTTTATATCTTTTGGCACGAACATGTGTATCACTACGATCGAGATTCATTCTAGGTGCAAGACCATTGAAGGTATTATTCAAATAAACAGAGTAACCATTATTCTCCTTAAATGAATAACTGTATTGCGATAAACATAATCCAATCATGCTCAACGCAAACACCAAATCTCGATGGTAGAGGGAGCATGCGATGCTTGATCACATCAACCTTGGAAACACTTCCAACATATATCGTCATCTCACCTTTAGCTAGTCTCCGTTTATTCCGCAGCTTTTATTTCGAGTTACTAACACTTAGCAACCGAACCGGTATCTAATACCCTGGTGCTGCTAGGAGTACTAGTAAAGTACACATTCATATAATGTATATCCAATATACTTCTGTCGACCTTGCCTGCCTTCTCATCTACCACGTATCTAGGGTAGTTTTGCTTCAGTGACCGTTCCCCTCATTACAGAAGCACTTAGTCTCGGGTTTGGGTTCAACCTTGGGATTCTTCACTAGAGCAGTAAATGATTTGCTGTTTCATGAAGTATCCCTTTTTGCCCTTGCCCTTCTTGAAACTAGTGGTTTTACTAACCATCAACAATTGATGCTCCTATTTGATTTCTACTTTCGCAGTGTCAAACATTGCGAATAGCTCAAGGATCATCATATCTATCCCTGATATGTTATAGTTCATCACGAAGCTCTAATAGCTTGGTGGCAGTGACTATGGAGAACCATCACTATCTCATCTGGAAGATTAACTCCCACTCGATGCAAGCGATTGTGGTACTCAGACAATCTGAGCACATGCTCAACGATTGAGTTCTTCTCCCTTAGTTTGCAGGCTTAAGAAACTTGTCAGAGGTCTCATACCTCTTGACGTGGGCACTAGTCTGAAATCCCAATTTTAGTCTTCGGAACATCTCATATGTTCTGCGACGTTTCAAAAACGTCTCTTGTGCCACAATTCTAAACCGTTAGCATTACGCACTGAACTATCACGTAGTCATCAAAATGTGTATGTCAGATGTTTCGTAACATCTACAGACGACGTTGAGGTTTAGCACACCGAGCGGTGCATTAAGGACATAAGCCTTCTGTGCAGCAATGAGGACAATCCTCAGTTTACGGACCCAGTCCGCATAATTGCTACTACCAACTTTCAACTAAATTTTCTCTAGGAACATATCTTAAACAGTAGAACTAAAGCGTATGACATAATTTGCAAAGACCTTTTGACTATGTTCATGATAATGAAGTTCATCTGATTAATGAACTCCCACTCAGATAGACATCCCTCTAGTCATCTAAGTGATACATGATCCGAGTCAAACTAGGCCGTGTCCGATCATCACGTGAGACGGACTAGTCATCATCGGTGAACATCTCCATGTTGATCGTATCTGCTATACGACTCATGTTCGACCTTTCGGTCTCTTGTGTTCCGAGGCCATGTCTGTACATGCTAGGCTCGTCAAGTCAACCTAAGTGTTTTGCATGTGTTCCGAGGCCATGTCTGTACATGCTAGGCTCGTCAACACCCGTTGTATTCGAACGTTAGAATCTATCACACCCGATCATCACGTGGTGCTTCGAAACAACGAACCTTCGCAACGGTGCACAGTTAGGGGGAACACTTCTCTTGAAATTTTAGTGAGGGATCATCTTATTTATGCTACCGCCGTTCTAAGCAAATAAGATGCATAACATGATAAACATCACATGCAATCAAATAGTGACATGATATGGCAAATATCATTTTGCTCCTTTGATCTCCATCTTCGGGGCACCATGATCATCTTTGTCACCGGCATGACACCATGATCTCCATCATTGCGTCTTCATGAAGTTGTCACGCCAACGATTACTTCTACTTCTATGGCTAACGCGCTTAGCAATAAAGTAAAGTAATTTACATGGCGTTATTCAGTGACACGCAGGTCATACAAAAATAAAGACAACTCCTATGGCTCCTGCTGGTTGTCATACTCATCGACTTGCAAGTCGTGATTCCTATTACAAGAATATGATCAATCTCATACATCACATATATCATTCATCACATCTTCTGGCCATATCACATCACATAGCACATGCTGCAAAAACATGTCAGACGTCCTCTAATTGTTGTTGCAAGTTTTACGTGGCTTGTATAGGTTTCTAGCAAGAACGTTTCTTACCTACGTAAAACCACAACGTGATATGCCAATTTCTATTTACCCTTCATAAGGACCCTTTTCATCGAATCCGTTCCGACTAAAGTGGGAGAGACAGACACCCGCTAGCCACCTTATGCAACTAGTGCATGTCAGTCGGTGGAACCTGTCTCACGTAAGCGTACGTGTAAGGTCGGTCCGGGCCGCTTCATCCCACAATGCCGCCGAAACAAGATAAGACTAGTAGCGGCAAGAAGAATTGGCAACATCTACGCCCACAACTGCTTTGTGTTCTACTCGTGCATTGAAACTACGCATAGACCTAGCTCATGATGCCACTATTGGGGAACGTAGCAGAAATTCAAAATTTTCTACGCATCACCAAGATCAATCTATGGAGTTTACTAGCAACGAGAGGGAAGGAGTGCATCTACATACCCTTGTAGATCGCGAGCGGAAGCGTTCAAGAGAACGGGGTTGATGGAGTCGTACTCGTCGTGATCCAAATCACCGATGATCCTAGCGCCGAACGGACGGCACCTCCGCGTTCAACACACGTACGGAGCAGCGACGTCTCCTCCTTCTTGATCCAGCAAGGGGGAGGAGAGGTTGATGGAGATCCAGCAGCACGACAGCGTGGTGGTGGAAGTAGCGGGATTCCAACAGGGCTTCGCCAAGCGCTGCGGGAGGAGGGAGGTGTGTCACGGGAGGGAGAGGGAGGCGCCAGGGCTTAGGTATTGCTGCCCTCCCTTCCCCCCACTATATATAGGGCCAAGGAAGAGGGGGGGCGCAGCCTTGGCCCTTCCTCCAAGGAAGGGTGCGGCCAGGGAGGAGTCCTTCCTCCCCAAGGCACCTCGGAGGTGCCTTCCCCCTTTAGGACTCTCCGTTTATCTTATCTCTTGGCGCATGGGCCTCTTGGGGCTGGTTCCCTTGGCCCATATAGGCCAAGGCGCACCCCCCACAGCCCATGTGCCCCCCCCCCCCCGGGGCTGGTGGACCCTTGGTGGACCCCCGGACCCCTTTCGGCACTACCGGTACAATACCGATAAAGTGCGAAACTTTTCCGGCGACCAAAACAAGACTTCCCATATATAAATCTTTACCTCAAGACCATTCCGGAACTCCTCGTGACGTCCAGGATCTCATCCGGGACTCCGAACAACTTTCGGGTTACCGCATACTAATATCTCTATAACCCTAGCGTCACCGAACCTTAAACGTGTAGACCCTACGGGTTCGGGAACCATGCAGACATGACCGAGACGTTCTCCGGCCAATAACCAACAGCGGGATCTGGATACCCATGTTGGCTCCCACATGTTCCACGATGATCTCATCGGATGAACCACGATGTTGAGGATTCAATCAATCCCGTATTCAATTCCCTTTGTCTATCGGTATGTTACTTGCCCGAGATTCGATCGTCGGTATCCCGATACCTTGTTCAATCTCGTTACCGGCAAGTCTCTTTACTCGTTCCGTAACACATCATCCCGTGATCAACTCCTTGGTCACATTGTGCACATTATGATGATGTCCTACCGAGTGGGCCCAGAGATACCTCTCTGTTTACACGGAGTGACAAATCCCAGTCTCGATTCGTGCCAACCCAACAGACACTTTCGGAGATACCTGTAGTGCACCTTTATAGCCACCCAGTTACGTTGTGACGTTTGGTACACCCAAAGCATTCCTACGGTATTCGGGAGTTGCACAATCTCATGGTCTAAGGAAATGATACTTGACATTAGAAAAGCTCTCAGCAAACGAACTACACGATCTTGTGCTAGGCTTAGGATTGGGTCTCGTCCATCACATCATTCTCCTAATGATGTGATCCCGTTATCAACGACATCCAATGTCCATGGTTAGGAAACCGTAACCATCTATTGATCAACGAGCTAGTCAACTAGAGGCTTACTAGGGACATGGTGTTGTCTATGTATCCACACATGTATCTGAGTTTCCTATCAATACAATTCTAGCATGGATAATAAACGATTAACATGAACAAGGAAATATAATAATAACCAATTTATTATTGCCTCTAGGGCATATTTCCAACAGGACCATGGTTATGCTTCTTAATAGTGTATGGTTTGCTTCATGTACTTAACAACTGTGCTTCTACACCTTGTTTAGTTTGCTTCATTTCCATGTTTCATATTATTTTGTAGGCGCCATGTTTGTACCCAAATCAAACTACACATGCTTCCTAAATTCCTGCAGAACTAACTTGAGCGAAAGATCTTGCTTTACTGATTGTGAGCATGCCACGGTCGTCGATGGGGGCATGGCGTGCGACGTGAGATCAAGCATTTCATTGCTCATTGTTTTGTCATCGTGCTGCAAGCAAACAAGCAAGATGCACACTCGGCTGTCAAAGGTCAAGGGCGTCGTACCCTCGATGGTGCCGGCCTCTCTGGTCCTCACCAACTCTTGTGGCTCGCGATGTCAAAACCCACAGATTTGTGGGAAAAAGGAAGGTCATCGAGGCTAGGCCGAACACGATGGATGGAGCAGAGCAGGGAGGGGCTTCGACAGGACCGTAGCGGCGGAGCGACATAGTAGGCAGGAATCCTACAAGCTATGTACAAAGCAACTAAACTTCTAGTAAGCCAAAAAACGGCGGTCATAACACATGGAGTCATACCTAAAAAACAAATAAAACAATACACATGAAACTGCTTTGAGAGAAAAAAATGACTGGATTATGAAGCATAGTTTGTAGTGTTGGAAGAATGATTTTCAGATGATGAAAGCAAAGCATATTTGTATTTCTTGGAATCACATCCCTAATATGCTTGAAGCATGTTTTATTTGTACTCGTGATAATGGTTATTTTTATAGGAAGAATGTCTTATTTTGGTGGTGCAATCCTCTAGGTAGAAAACAAATATGTATTAACCGTAGCAAGTTTAGTTCACTATGGGCGCAAACTCATTGATAAACGGAAGCAAGTTTAATTTTGCATTACACTGGAAAAACATTTTTTATGATGTCAAAGAACATCCACACGAATGGAAGTAAATTTAAATAAAAATGGCATCAAGATGTGCTTCATGAGGAAGCAAATAGCCTCATGCGAAAATCAAGAACATGTACTCATGTGATTTCTGGAAGTAGTTTTCGCCCTGGTTTATGGAAGCACTCGTTAGGAAACAAACTTGGAAAGAATCAGGCGCCATGTTTTCATGATTTCGAGGGAACCATGCAAGGAAGTAATATTCGGGATGGAGAGAGACGCAGGGATGCAGGGCGTGCATTGCGGGAGCGATTAGGAAGCAGCAACAAATTAGGGATTGGAAGCATCTAATCAAACAAGCAGACTACCAGATCGAGCGTACGTCCGGCATCTGACCCAACGGCCTTGGACTGGTCTGATAGTTGTGAACTATCAGTAGTCTGATGGCTAGTGATGCCCGTGATGATATTGATCAATCAGGGAAATTAATTATGATGCATTTGTTCACAGCAAGAAAAATCAAGATTTCACCTTGCTATTTTAGGGACATTTGTTTTAAGAATTTTAAGCTACACGGAAGAATACGCCATCTAGTACATTTCATGAGGGTGTCAAATATAACACAAGTATGCATATAGTTGAGGCATCCAGGAAATCTCTTGCACTCTGAGACCAATAGAATTCATCTCAGTGTACTAATCAATAGTTAAAAAATAGCTAGAGATCATTTAGTGTACCAGATAAGTGGAAGTCAAACTAAATAAAAAAACATGAAAAATTAATAAAAAACCATGACTATTCCTAGCAATTGATGATCCTATACAGGAAGATCTAGTGCATATCCCATTAGTAAATAATCTAGGCATACAGGTACAGAAGAGCCACAAGCCTGATTGGAGCTTTAGTTTAACATGAAGCAGTTGCTTACGGTCCAGAACATAGTGGCAAAATTGCACCAAGAATAGGATCTGACACTTGCATTGTGGTGTTTTTTCACTGTATATCTGACACACACACACACACACACTACATGCATTCTGCAGATCGGTGACTTACCAAGAGGTAGGTCACGAAATTACCTAGAGCTGCGAGGAAATGGAAATCAAATGAGGAGGGGGAAGAAAAAAAGGATTTTTACCTTCTTCCAGCTGGTGGTGGTCTTGGTTCTTCAAGATTTCTTTTTCCGCAGTTGAGGTGCAGTTGCCGGCGGTATGATAAGAAAACTGTTGCTATTTCACTCTGACGAATTAAACTCACTTGTATGTCATCTCACTTATGCCAAATCATAAATCTTGGTATTGAATATCCTCCTGCATACAAAATCAAATGAAGTTAGACAAGAAAACTACTGCTATTTCATGCAAATAATAAGAGGCGAATTACTCAGCAAGCAGTTTAATCCTGAGAGTGAACACAATATTGCAGTCTCATATGCTCACCAGATTGGTAAAACTTTACAAATCACATTAGAAAAGTACCATGGTAATTTACCTGACAGAGAAAGAGGTCAAGAATATGCAGGATCAAACTGAACCATCAGCTCTCACCGGCTTATTAACCGCAAACTTTACAAAATCCAATTTTTTTTAAATATGACGCCCACGAACAATAATGGATCAAATGGTTGTATCTGATTCCGAACAAACTGAGGCCCCTGCCCAAACAACAAAAAAGGAGTTTCCTGATTCATTAATTTGATGCACCAAGTATAATCCAAATAGGAATATGTAGCACTAAAATTGATGAATGCCCAGAAGTGAACTGATACTTATCTATTTGGGAGAATTTTACTGTATTGATACTGAAACTTTGAGTTTCAGCCATCTGAGTGTTAGTCTAGACAAAGAGCATGTAATTGGACCAGCTGCCTATGATACAAAGGCATTCTTTTAATGCAAGGTGGAAAACTGGGACTAAAATGATCCCTTAAATATCGATCTAGCCAGACCTAACAAGGAACCGAGTGCTTACTCAGAGGACCAAAATTTCGATATATTGACAATATATAGACATAAAACTAACTATACAAAATTAACCAGTGATACACGCAAGATAAAATTGGCAGCCAATTGCATTTTTATTTCAACAAGCACTTGGTATGTACATGGACCAGATGACTGAAAAAGGGTTTGCTGAAGCTCGTGAAAATGCACACTTGACGGGCCATTGGAAATATGAAAACTACCAAGTAGAATCGCATTTGAAAATAATTTTCACATGCACAGATTACTGGGAAAGAATGTCACTTCGCAGGGATGAAGACACGATAATCTGCATGTTTCGAAATTAAACAAAACAGCACCAGTGTTTATACCTAGAAATAAGATGAGAAAGTAATATCTTAATGATCAAAAAACAACTGATAGATATACATGTTCTCTCCTGGCAGGTATATACATGTAATGGTCAAATCTGCCATTGTTCAGATATAACAGATCTGCAGCTATATATACATGTTCTCTAAAAGCATCTATACATGTAATGGTCAAGTAAATAAGATACGGAGGGTAAATATTAAGCGTAACCTTTTAGACATCTTTGAGTTGCTCACCATTAGCAAGGAAAGTGGAAGGTCCTTTTTGCTTGGAGTTTGGCGAGTAGCAGCGGAGGAGCTTCTTCTGTTGCATTTCGCCTGTCCTATAAGATAATCTACCTGCAGAGGACATAACCCTTGTAGATAATCCCCATGTACAGTCCCATAGAAGGAACAAATTCGGCAGAATATAAGTGAAAGCAGTTTGATGCAGACAGGAACTTCATGTTGCTTTTTCTTCCGTCTGCAACAAAAATATATTAACAGAATCAAAACAAATTTAATGGACACACGTGAAGACGCATGTCTATATTTTCTACTCTTGTTCTTTACAATTAGATAGCCATAAGTCCAGGGCAATGGAAAATGTAGACCTGAAGATATTTTCTACTCGGCAGAATATATTTTCTACTCTTGTTCTTTAGAATCAGACTGAACTCTGTATGCTACTTACTCATAAGTCCAGGGCAATGGAAAATGTAGACCTGATGTGTTGCAGAAATGCACATTGCCGTGCAGTTTTGTTTCCGCCATGTCGTACCTCTGAAGAAGAAAAGCTTGAGTTCTCACAGTGCAGTAAGCAAATCAGGAGGGTTCGGGATGAAGAAAACTCACCCCTTTGCGGTCGGTCGGATGGGGCGGAGCTCGCGTTTGGTGAAGACGTGATCCCCAGCGGCAGCGGCGAGGAGGAGGCGGAGATGGCCGGTTCCCGAGGGCCGGACGGGATCTGCAGCTCGCTCCACCCAGGGAGGAAGGATACCTTCCTGAATCCATCCATCCAGGCGGAGGCGGAGGCGACCTCGCGCGGGAAGTAGGCCGGGGCGGAGGCTCGCTGGGTTCGAGGGAGGGGCCAGGTGGGGGTCCGAACCGCCGGGGCACCTAGTGGAGGTGCTCGGCTACTGCAGCGGTTGGGGCGGCGGCTGAGTCGCGGGAACCGGCCGTGAGGCAGGATCCGGTGCGCCTCCAACAGATCTGGGTGGGGGGAGACCGGTGATGGGACCACTGGTCCCGTGGGCGGGGGTGGCGGGGCGGTGGCACTCTGGGGAAGACGGCGGCAACGGCGCGCTCGGGAAGATGGCAGCGGCAGCGGGGTGGCGGCGCTCCAGGGAAGAAGGAGGGTCCGGCGGCGCGCCGGTAGGGTGCGGGGATGACGGCGCGCCGAAAGAAGGCGGGGATGACAGCGCGCCGGAAGGAGGCGGGAGTGGTGGCGCATCGGTAGGAGGCAGCGGCGACGGGATCGGGGGGAGGTTGGGGATCGGACGAGGGGATTTTTTTTAGCGGGTCGGGCAATTCGGGGTGTGAGAAGGGGACGAAAAAACCGACGAAAAAAAACCGGACGAAAGTGGTGGGACGAAAATAAATCCGGAACGGAGACTATACCAACTGAGACATTAGGAATAGAGATAAAAAAGAGCTTCACATCGGAAGCGCAAAAACACTATCAAGGCACTGAGGAGGGATGATGGTACAAAGTGTATAGTAAATGACGATATGAGGGAGATGGCCGCAGGTTTTTATGAACAACTCTTCACATCCGAGGGATCAACTGGGACAAACACATTACTACAGAATATATCACATGCGGTCACACAGGACATGAATGCTTCCCTTGTATCCCCAATCTCAGATGAGGAGATCGAAGAGGCATTGTTTCAAATGGGTCCGACGAAGGCCCCGGGACCGGACGGCCTTCCGGCTCTATTCTATCAGCGACACTGGTCGTTGTTAAGGGAGGATGTGTGTGGAGCAGTGAGGGATTTTCTAAATGGGGTAGCAGCCCCGGGTGCTTTCAACGCTACTGTTATTGTTATGATTCCCAAGGTGAACTCGCCGGAATTGTTATCGCAATTTCGACCTATTAGCCTCTGTAACGTTCTCTACAAGATCGCCACAAAGGTGTTGGCAAACCGCCTGAAGCGCATCCTCCCTATCCTTATCTCTGAGGAGCAGAGTGCGTTCGTGGCAGGGAAGCTTATTTCTGACAATGTCTTGGTTGCATATGAGTGCGTTCATGCTATTTGAACGCGGAAGAGGAAGAAGGCATTGTGTGCGGTGAAGTTGGACATGATGAAAGCATACGATCGGGTGGAGTGGATTTTCTTGGAGCAAATGCTAGGACGGTATGGTTTTGCTCCTGAATGGATTGCTATGATAATGAGGTGTGTAACAACAGCAAGCTTCCGGGTTAAATTAAATGGCGACTTTTCAAGATGTTTCTCTCCTTCCAGGGGGTTACGGCAGGGTGATCCACTCTCACCCTACCTGTTTCTGTTCTGCGTGGAGGGATTCTCGGCCCTACTAAGGAAGGCGCAAAGGTACAAAAGGATTAAGGAGTGAACTTCGGGAGCACTGGCCCCCATGTCACGCACCTTCTCTTTGCAGATGATAGCATTGTCTTTCTTGAAGGGACAAATGAAAATATGGAGGCGCTTAAGGATATATTAACACAGTACGAGGTGGCCTCCGGTCAACGAGTTAACTTGCAAAATTCTTCTATTTTCTTTGGCAAAGGATGTCAAGATGTGATGAAGGCGGAGTTGAAGAACACTTTGGGTGTACAGACGGAAGCTCTGAGTGAGCGGTATTTGGGTCTTCCAACACTGGTTGGGAGATCAAAGGATGGCACTTTCAAATATGTGACGGGGAGCTCTAAAGGAAAGGTGTGTGGATGGAAGGGGCAGGGACTGTCTAAGGCTGCGAGGGAAGTACTTGTCAAATCAGGTCTACAATCTGTACCTACTTTCACCATGAGTTGTTTTTGCCTTACAAAGAAGATGTGCGGGAATCTGACTTCTATCTCTTCAAAATTCTGGTGGGGTGAGGCGAACGGTGAGAGGAAAGTACATTGGATCTCATGGCAGAAGATGTGTGAGGCAAAAAGATATGGTGGCATGGGCTTTAGAGACCCGAAGGCGTTTAATCAAGCTTTGCTCGCAAAGCAGGCATGGAGAATCTTGCAGGTGCCGACTTCTTTATGCGCTCGAGTCCTTAAGGCGAGGTATTTCAGCGAGGATTCAATACTTACAGCAACCTGTCCATCGACGGCGTCATACACTTTTCGTAGCATTCTGCACGGGCGTGATCTCCTTAGGGAGGGACTGATCTGGCGCATCGGGGATGGGTCCCAAGTACGCATACACCATGCCAATTGGATCCCACGAAGCAACAACATGAAACCGCTTGGTCAGGTTTATATGCCGGGTGTCACACGGGTTGCACATCTACTGTCCTCGGATGGAATGAGTTGGAACCTGGGAAGGCTGCAGGCAATGTTCACGCCGGAGGACATGCATGATATACAGCAAATTGCGGTGGGACGACCCGGCCGGGCAGATTATCTCGCATGGAACTATACAAAGAATGGTTGTTTCACGGTCAAATCAGCATATCACATGTGCATGGCAAAGTTAAGAGCGAGGTCTGGACAGCCAGATACGTCTAGCTCAGTTGCGAAGCATAGAGGATACATGGCATTATGGGACACACAAGTGCCAGCCAAGGCGAAAATTCACATGTGGCGACTAATTAGAAACGGCTTGGCAGTCGGAGCTGAACTTCACCGACGTCGGATTAAACCCGGAGTTTTTTGTGTTGCATGCGGTCGAGAGGAGACTATCTATCACATATTTTGGGCGTGTTAACATTCAGTACAATTCTGGCAGCTACTACACTTAGAAAGGGGAGTTGCGGTGGCGATCCCACCGCCTCAGCTCGGCTCCCAAAGTGCGTTAGCTAGTTGGCTTCTGAACTGGTTCTCTGGTGCTTCTGGCGACAAAAGGGAGGCGATGATACAGGCGACTTACGGCTTGTGACTGGCTCGAAATGAGGCAAGGGAGGGATGGAAAATAGCAGCGCCACATGAAGTAATGGCTACTGTTGTAGCACATATGAAGGAGTGGAAGAGCGTGCACATGGAGCAGAGACAACATGCAGCCCCAACACCGCGCCAGAGATGGCAGCCACCTGATGATGGATGGCTTAAAATCAACTCTGATGGTGCTACGTCTAGGCATGGGGACAAGGGTGGAGGGGGCGCTGTGCTGAGAGATCACCATGGAGCGTTCAGGGCGGGTTTGTGCCACCACTTTCCGAATATTGCTGACCCGGAAGCGACTGAAATTTTGGCGTGCAAAAGGGCTTTGGAACTGGCCAGGGAGATCAATGCACAGCGCATACATCTGGAGTTGGACAGTCAAGCCTTGGTGCAGATGCTAAAACAGCCCACGAAGAACCTGGGCGTCATTGGTCCATGGGTGGAGGATTTAAAGCTTTTGCTGCATTCTTTTCAGGGTTTTAAAGTCTCTTGGGTTAGGAGATCTGCTAATGTTGCCGCGCACAAGTTCGCTAAAGTAGGGGTGGGAGACGAACTATGTAAGGTTTGGTTAGAAGCTCCCCCGGATTTTGTTCTTGATGTAATTTCGGATGACATTCCAAACTTCGTGTTTTAAATAAAGCGGCAGTATTTTTTCCTCAAAAAAGAGAGATAAAAAAGAGCATTCTCAAAACATGGTAGGTACTACCCAAAAATTAGTATATATACTACCTAATCATTGATAGATACTACGAGTATATACTACACGTACATACTCTTGGTTTCGATAGATACCACATACAACATACAAAACGCAAGTGGTGGTAACTACCACTGCTTGTATATATATATATATATATATATATATATATATATATATATATCTTCTCTACTACCTAAAAGAAACATAAGGATCCGTCTCCCCTCTTACGTCCTCCACTTCGTCCGACCTCCCCCTCCCGCACTTGCCATGATTTTTAGCCCCAATTAATGGCATTTACTTCCTCCCCAAAAAATAGGGACTGGGATTCTCCTTTCCAGATCGGAGGCTCGGAGCAGCCGATCCCCTCGTCCACGCCCCGTTTTCCTTCCCGCGCCGCCGCACTGATCTGCATCCGTACTCATCCTTCGCCGCCACTCGCCTCGGACCCCTCTCTCTCTCTCTCTCGTCCAACCTCCATCCTCACTTTTCCTACCATGAGCCGCGAGCTCCCTAGTCCTGTCACGACGGCAGATGACAGACAACGTCTCGGAACGTCCTGCTCGAGCACGGCAATGACGGCCTAGAAGCAGCTGTGCGACGAGGGCGGCCTCGAGCAAGCGGTTTGCAGAGGCGCTGGAGTGTGCGGCGCGTTTCTTGTACTTCCATGTTGGTGGTGGCTTTGGTCACGTGAAGGTATTTTGTCCATCGATGGTGTATGTGTGTCAAGATTTCCAGATGCATGTCTGACTTTCTGCTCTGTTTATCTGTAAAACTACAACCCAGCATCAACATTCTTGGACGTCGGCCCATGTTCCACTTGATCTATGTGCCACTGTGCAGAAAGTCTGAGCCCAAGAAAACTCTACTGCTGCTTCACTGCTTCTGCTAATTAGTCGTATAAAAAAGAGTCCTGAGCAGACAAGTATCCTTTTATTATGTTTATAGTAGATTGCTACCAGTTTTACTTCTCTTTTCTGAACATATTGTTGCGTGTGTGTGTGTTTACAATATGCTATCATAGGATATTTTATTGTTCCAGTCACATTCATATTATAGTTCATTCTTAGCAAATAGTAGTTTCTACTTAATTAATCAGTACTAAGATCTGGTGGCTTTTTTGGTAGTTTAATAAGTATCTTGCATGTCTTATAAGGACTCTTTAGGAAATCCTAAATTTTTATTTTCTCCTTAGTTGATGTGTGTTGTGTCTGGTTAAAATTGTATGACTAATAGCTTTCTTTTCTGTTTTCTCTTCAATTACAGCTTGTGGACACATAGGTCCTGAAAAAGGCAGTCTTGCTGTCTATTGTTGTTTTATAGTTTGTCTAATTCACATCTAGATGTTTTCTGAGGATGTCACATCTAAGCTCCCACAAATAATGTAGCAACAAGGAACAAAAAAAAGCTGAGACAAAAAATAAATAAACCACAAGCATAGTGGACATCAGGTTAGATGTGACACAACTATGTCACATCTAGATGTGTCCTAGACAGACCCGTTGTTTTAACTGTGTAAATTGGATGGTTAATGAGTAATAAAAATAATAATAAGTATATAATTGTGCATGTTGTCATCTTCAAATTGAATTTTGTACTCCGTTACTTTACTTATCTTGACATTTAGCATAGTTCACACTGCGTGTTTCAATTTCTATAGCTAATTTATAGAGTCCAAAGAAAGAAGAAAAGTTCTACTTATAGAACATCCAAATCGGGAAGCTGCCGGGAAGAATGCTCATTCTGCTAGGAGCATATGTACAATAATAGCAGACCATTATCTGCAGATGATATCCAAAAAGCAGAGATGTGTGCCATGTTTATGCGGGAGAAGTATGGCAAGGTTGACACAAGTAAAGTTTGTGATAAACCTGAGACGACACAAAATAAAAAATCATCTGTCTTCATGAACTCAAATGTGCCTCATGTGCCCAGAAGTTCCCTCGCATCAACTGCTAGAAACAACCTGTTGGCCCAAGCCAATCAACTTCTATAAAGAATGTTGTACCTCTGCCTGATAATCCAGAAATCATGGTCAGTCCAAAGCTAAACAAAGCTCCCAGAGAGCCCCCCATAGAGAAATTGGATTCCAAGTGGATTCGTTGACACATAGCACAAGGTATACCTTTGCTTTGTGCTTCCTCACTTGCCCAATTTCTTAGAATGTTGGATCTTTTCGAGTTCAATAAACTTCTTTGGACAACAAGAACCAGTGAACTTGTAGTTAATGGAGTGTTTGGCGACTTAAGAACTTGAGACAACACCCCAAATTTTGTGAATTGCGTAAACCATAGCTTATATCAAGTTTGATCTCCAAAATAAATAGATGCAGTATAGTATATGAATGGTTATATAGTATATGTAAGATAGCTGACAACTATTGGATTATGGCAATAACTGTAGGATTAGCCAAGTAGAAGCTCAAGTGGGCTGGTTATTTGACTGGGTTTTCTTATACACATCTGCAGGTTGCAGAACAACCATGCCTAAGATCATGTGTTGCCGCAATTAACAGGATGTTGAGCATTCTTTATATTTTCTTATTATTTTGTGCGGATGTAGGTCATGGAAGGACGTCTCATGAGAGCAGAGTTTTGGCTCCCACATCCCGGGCTCATCTAAATGCGTTTAAAATATCAAACAAATTCAAAACAGTTATGGTGAAAGATGCTTAGGCGCATGATATTCGTGCAAATTTTGGTGACATTTGGAAATTCGAGGAGCTCGTGGCAAAAAAAATCCGGTTTGAGAGAAACATCTCAGAAACAGTACAGATTTATCTTTTTTGCCGCGCACGTTTCGAATTTCCAATTATCACCAAAAATTGCACGAACATCACGCACATGCGCATCTCGCTTGCAATTTTTTGGGTTGGATTTTTTGATTTATTTTTGTATTTTTTGCGATTTTACTTCACCGGGCTCATCTGAACCCGGGCTCCGAAGTGGATTATTGTTTTCGGGTTCTCTTTCTACTTCCCCCTTTATTATTCCCCTATGTTGCTCTCTAACGATCTATTCTGTTTTTTTTGTGTTGTAGGAAGCGCATCAACCTTCGCTATGATTTTGTTGCCGCTGGCTGCAATCTAATTTTACAACCAGTTCATGCAAGTTATCATTTGCCCTTACTTCATAGAGACATTACAAAGTATCCATTGAATCCAATGTTTTTCCATTTTTTGTGTCACAATAGCTTTTCCATTGCGGATATTGCGGTGCTCGTCGAAGCATATCCTTTTTCTTTGTTATTTCATTGTACAATTATTTTCTTTAATCTGGGGTCACCGATCCAGCTTTATTCAAGATCCCCCAGATCCAACTTCTCGTTTGATTATTATAGTTCATATCCAAGGAATGCGTGTTTATTTTGGATCACGTTATTTATCATGTCAGTAGTACCAATTCCCTTACTAGTGCATTTGATTAGTAGTGTGGGGCTACTTCCAAGAGGGTGTGTTTGGAGATGTCAATGAAAAGGAAGGAACGGGGCGTATAGTGGTCCCAGTAGATGAATGGAGCCAGTCCTATGCTAGAAAATAGGATGGCATTTGCTTGATGCATTCACATGATTATATGTACCCTGTGGAAACAAACAGGCTGCAATACTTTTCAGGTGCACATTGGTCATAGTAGAGGTGGAAGTTAAATGTAATACCCATGAAGTTGAATTATGACCTTGATTATCATTTCTTAATACTCCATATTTTGTATCCCGTTGCAACGCACGGGCATTCACCTAGTGTGTGTGTGTGTGTGTGTGTGTGTGTGTGTGTGTGTGTGTGTGTGTATATATATCATCAAACCCGACTTTGCAAATTGGGCATTGTGGAAGAATCGGGATGTGTTGTCCAGCCATGACACCTAAGCATGGTAAAACACCCTTTAGCACCTTCCATCCAAAATGTTTTATTTTCCCTGGGAAACGGAGTTGCCACAATTCCTTCCAGACCGGCTTCATGTGAACACTGACCATTTGACGCACAAACCATACTCGGGAGAGGAAAAGGGGAGAGCGAGCTCGACACTAACATAAACCTTTTGTATAGAGATCGCCGTCGAACTCTAAACTATAGGACAAAAACCCGTTACCACCAAAGGCAGAAATGATCCATGCCCAAGATACATCGGGAATACTCCTACCAGTGATCAGCACAATAAGGCCCTCTCGATCTCCTTGCGACCCTCCCTCCCTTCCGATCTCCTCGAGCCGCCGCCGCCCCTCCCTTCCGATCCCGTCCCTCCTGATCTCCTCCCCCCCGATCCCCTCCCTACCGATCTAATCTAGGGCTTCGAGCCACCACTGTTCCTCTCCTCACCGCCCCCGGAGCTTCGTAGGGCAAAGCCTAGGCAAGGGATGATGGTGGCGGCATGATCCGCGCGGGTGTCCTGGACATGTGCTTCGTCTGGCATCGACGACGCAGCGATGAGGGCCCCTCCGCCGTCAATGGATCACCCAGGCGGTGGTGCGGCTTCGGTCGTGCAGTTTCCCGGCGGCACACGTCACCCATGGGCATGCTGGATGACGGAGGAGGTCGATCTGCTGGTCCAGCCGGGCATGGACGTGATTTTCCAGTGAAAGCTTGCTTCAGCCTCGGCCAGAACCATCAACGACGGCGCCCCGCGGGCATCGTTACCTCGTTGGAGGCATTGTGGGGCGATCCATGTTCCCTATGTGCCTCAGGGGAAACCCCAGATTCGGGCTTTCCGGATCAGATGATGGCGAGGTTCATGCATCATCACCTCCATCAGGGCTTCATCTCTGGGGTTGTACATCGGCTGGAGGGACAAGTGTTTGGCTTGGTAGCTGGGTGCAGGTCTCCGTATCCTTCTCGTGCAGTGATCAAGGTGGAGCGGCGTGCCATCTACAGTATCGACGACGATGAGTCTTGATGGCAAGGTGTAGCAGGGTCTCGGCATTGGAATGTTGTTTGATGGGCGTGCATGAGGCTAGCGTTGTCCGGCGTCGTAATGGCGTTGATGGCAGAAGGGTCTAAAAAGATCAATGCATTGATTGCTCCTGAAGATGGGACTGCTGAAAGTGCTAGTTATCGACTAGAGGGGGGTGAATAGGCGATTTTTATGAAAGTCTTCAAAACATGGAAGTTTCGAAGACAAACAATAGAAATGAACCTATTAACATGCAGCGGAAGGTAGACTACACTAGGCAGGCCATAGTCAAGTATTCAATGAAGTGAAAGCACTAAGACTAATAGCAGCTAGGTAGTGATGATCAGGATGGAAGATAGTATGAAGCCAAACAACAATAGAAGTCACACAGTGAAGTCAAACAGGTAACATAGGCAGGTAATGACTTCACGAAGACAAACTGTAAATAAAGAGAGGGAGAAGATAGAACCAGTCGCTTGGTGAGGACAAAGATTTGTTGGACCAGTTCTAGTTGTTGTGACAACTGTACATCTGGTTAGGGAGGCTGAGATTTAACTCAGAAGACCGCGTCTTCACCTTATTCCCCTTGAGCTAAGGACACCCAGTCCTCGCCCAATCACTCTGGTAAGTCTTCAAGGTAGACTTCCAAACCTTTATAGACTTCGTTCACCGGCGATCCACAATGACTCTTGGATGCTCAGAACGTGACGCCTAACGGCTGGAGGATTCACAGTCCTCAAGTGTAACAAGTCTTCAGGTCACGCAGACAGAAAGACTTCAGTGATGCCTAACACTCTTTGGCTCTGGGTGTTTGGGCTTTGTCCTTGCAATAATTTCTCTCTCTCAAAAGCTTCGAGGTGGGTTGCTCTCAAACGACAAAAGTCGTGCACTAACTCTGAGCAGCCACCAATTTATGGTGTAGGGGGTGGGCCATTTATAGCCACTAGGCAACCTGACCTTATTTGTCCGAAATGACCCTGGGTCACTAAGGAACTGACACGTGTTCCAATGGTCAGATTTCAAACACACGCGCCAGCTTGACTTGGGCTACAAGTAAAGCTGACTCATCCAACTCTGGATAAGATTTGCTCTCATTGTCTTCGCTCGAAGATATAGGATTTGGTTGAGCATCACTTCAGTCACTCTGACTTTGTTCACTTGGACCCCACTTAACAGTATGGTGGTTCCTATGACTCAACAAAGAAGAAAAAGGAAACTACGAAACAACTATGTCTTCGCACTCCCTAGTCTTCACGTGAATGTCTTCTCGAGTCATAAGCTTCGATGTGATTGTCTTCACATACCACCATTGTCTTAAATGTCTTCACTCATTTTTAGGGGTCATCTCCGGTAGGTAAACCGAATCAATGAGGGACTACTACCTGTGTTATCCTGCAATTCTCACAAACACATTAGTCCCTCAACCAGGTTTGTCGTCAATACTCCAAAACCAACTAGGGGTGGCACTAGATGCACTTACAATCTCCCCCTTTTTGGTGATTGATGACAAACTGGTTGAAGTTTTCAACGGGGATAAAAGTATGTGAAATTGTAAAGGATTAAGGTATTGTCTTCATAAGTAGCAAAAGGCTCCCCCTGAAGATGTGCATATAAGTATTTTGCTTTTGGAATGCAAATGCACATGGCAGGTTGTACTTGTGGAGATCCTCTTCAACTTATGAAGGCAATTCATCACGCATGATTAGATATAACGAAGATAATGACATGCATAATGAAAAATGGACGTCTGCAATATGACTTCGTGTGGGATTTATCATCGCATCACAGAATTGCAGAAAAAGTAGCAGACGACCATCAAGTTTAAGTGTTACAACTCAAAGAACCAAAAGTATCGAAAGCGAGAGTTGTAAACACTTGGCAAAAGTATAGCAACCACCCATAAGGACCCGCTTGAAGACTATCAACTCATATGCTTCTCCCCCTTTTGTCAGTAAGGACCAAAAAGGTTTGAAGACATAGAGCCTCTACTCGTTCCCATGAGGAGTAGGTGAAGCAGCAGGGTTGTTGTTGAGGTTTGGTGGTGCAGAAGAACTTGGTGCATTGTCGATACGCGCCCAAGTTGGAGGTGGTGAAGTAGCATCATCTTCGTCATCAATGACTCTGGCATTAACAGTTGCAGCTGAGGATGAATAGTCAGAGTCTTCAAGAGAGGGAGTCCGACGCAAGACAGCGTTCCTGGGAGGAGTGGAATCAAACTTGAATCTCTCTGTGAAGCCATCGTCTTGAAGATCAGCTTGAGCACTGAGCAATGTCCGACTCTTCCATGACCTCCGGCAGGTTTCGTGAGTGACAAATGCATTCTTGGTGGCAACATTGCGAATGCGATTGACGTCCACCAAGAGGCTTTGCATCTGACGCTTCAGCCAGTAGTGATGCTTATCTTGCTTTTGATGTAAGGCAACGAGAAGCTCTCGGTCATTAAGAACACGAGAACGCTTTTGAGGCCTTTGAGCTATTGGGCTTTCAGTGGCTTCAGTATGGGCACGATGAGGTGCACGTGTATTGCCAGCCAAAGGATAAACACGAGTGGCAGCCAGAACTCCTTCAATGGGCTGAGTGAAGCTTTGGTGATCAGCATTGTGAAGATAAATTGGCTCTTTGGTAAGCTCTGGGTAGATGGCTTCGACAGACATATCAACCTCTGGCAAGAATATCAGATGGTTGCGCGCAGACGGCTGATAGTTGACGGCAGAGTGACGCTTGATAAGGCACATAACCCATGGAGCATAGAATTTCAATCCAAAAAGATCAGAGCCAGATGCAGCCATTTGCCTGATGAAGAAGTCTTGAGCATTGAAGCTGATGCCATTGAAGATATAAAAGACCAATGTCTTCATTGCTCCTTCAAGCTTCGCTGCATAAGAATGTCCCTTGATGGGCCATAGAGTTCGCCTTATGATATGATAGATCGTGCGGGGAAGATACTCTAGGTCTTCAACAAAGAATTCCCGTGGATATTTAGCATCGCGTGGCAGTGGCTTCATCATGCTCAGCATTTGGCTCATGTTGGGCTCAGGCTTCTGGAAGATGCTCTCCAAAGCATTGCGGTGAAGCTGACAACCAGGTTCAAAGAGTTCACCAAGAGTGGGCAGGCCAGTTAGCTCAATAATATCAAGAGCTTTGGCTCCATGATGTACATTGCATGTCATCCACTCAAGGATCCATGTCTTCGGATCCCTGTTGTAGCCACGAATGTGGAGGGTGGCATAGAATTGCAGTAGAAGCTCTTCGTTCCAGTGCTCTTTATCAGTCACAAATTTCAGCAGACCAGCATCTCGGAAACAGTCAAGGGCTTCTTCTAAGCAGGGCAGAGCAGCAATAGCTTCACAGTCTAGACGCATATGTGGAAAGATGCGCCCTTGATCATAGAGAACACAGGAATAATAACTGTGTTGCTGGTAGCTCCAGAACCGACCAGACGAAATTCTTGGCTTCGAGTAGGGGTTCTTGGCACTATCAAAGAAAGTGTTGTGTGCAATGAAGCCATTGGCATTGAAAGATCCTGGTGAAGTTGCAGTACCTGGAAACCTTGGCAACCTTGGCTTAGGCTTCTGGACATGAGGCCTGTGCTCTACATGATAGTCAAATTGTGGACCGGCAGCAGGTGGAGGAACCAGAATGGGCCATCGGACAGTAACCAGGTGACCATGATCAAATGCTTGCTCAATGGTGTGTTGCCTTGGAGGCGATACAGGAGCAGTGGCATTGGCATTAACTTCAGGCTGCAGATTTGCTTCAGGTGCAGCATTGGCTTCAGGTGCATTTACTGCTGGCACCACATTAACTTCAGGCGCTACATTTGCTTCGGCCATGACAACGTCATTGGATTTAGTATTGGTGTTGGTGGCCGCCTCAATGTTATCAACCTCCACTTGAGTAGCTGGAGGGTCAGACACGTTCTCCTCGAGAACAACTTCTTGGTTGGATGGGGGTGTAGCAACACATTCTTCTTCTTGACGGGGTTCTTCTTGTTCATCGGCTGATGCAGCCGGAATGTCTTCAACATCTTTGGCTTCAGACTCTGAGACATTTGCAGTTGGAGTGTCTTCAGGAAACACTTGGTGTGATACTGAGTGGTGCTCTTCTCCTTCTGGAACACTCGAAAGAGTGACTTGTGGCCTTGGTCCTTTGCGAAGCCTGCGAAATGCTGGCGATGCTTGTGGAGATGGAGTTGTCTGGGCCACAAAGTCTTCATCATCAAGCACCGGATTGGTGACTTGAGTTGGGGGAGTACGAGGTGATTCTTCTTGATGGGGGGAGTCTTGAGGGTGATCAGCCCATGAATCATCCTGAGCAATTGGCGTCAAAGGATGACCAATGCTGATGAGTTCGCTGTTCGTGAGAACAGGCGATGATACCATGTTGTGCCGATCTGAGGAAGGATTTCATCATCATCTACATTGTCTTGGGGACCAATGTCTTCAGCTGCGGTGTGGTCAACAGCTGGATCTTCTTGAGCTTCGGGAGCCTCTGTGGTAGCAGGCTCGTGAACTATCAATCGACGCTCTTGGTGTGCGGATGCAAGACGAGCAATTGAGATTGGCTCGACGACAAGGGGCTCTGTGGGAGCAGCCCGATCTTTCTTCTTAGTCTTTCTCTTCTTGGTTGGTGGCGCATCATCAGTGGTGTTCTTGTTCTTGCACTTTCTGGCTTCGGCTTCGGCTGTCCTTGTTTTCTTGAGTTCTGAAGCCACTGTGGGGACCTTTGGCTTCACGCCTGTCATACTAGCGGGGAAGACAATGCGAGGTTCTTCCCGCCTGGATGCTTCAACTTGGTCCACAACAGGCTTCTTCTTCTTCTTGGCAGCCATCTTGGGGTCGATGCCAGGACGCGCAAGTGCCTTGCGCTTCTCGGCTTCATTGTAAGCTTGAATGCATTTGGCAGCGAGGAGTTTCATGTGCTCTCGTGAACCTTTAGTTTCGTCTCGTTTCTTGTGAAACGCCTCCTTGAGCTCATGCATCATTTGCTTGAAGTTTTGCACATCAGTCACACTGAGCATGGCCATATGCTTCTTGAACTGAGCTTTTTCATAGTCAATTTTGTTCTTTAGCTCAACAATCCTCAGAGCTAGAGCCAGCTCAGGAGCAATGGCTCCATGGAAGGAGATGCTTAGGCCAACAGGAAGCTGAAGATCATCAAAACTGAGGTTTGGGCTATCAAACCACTCATCAATGAACTTGTTCAGGATGTCCACATCAAAAAGGGGAAGATCGTTGAAGATTTCCGCATCTTGCTTGCTCTTTATCAGCAGCTCAAGAGCATCATCGCCAAGATCGTCGTCACTAGACAGATCAATGGCTTTGTTCTCATTCCTCAGAACGACAACTGGGGTCAGTGCTTGACCAGTAGTCTGCATGGGCTTCTTCTTCTTCTTCTCAGACTTGGAGATGCGAGAGAGATCTTTAGAATGCACACTTGGTGTAGGAGGAGCAGTGGCCAGAGGCTTCGCACGTGAAGCTCTTGGTGCAGAGGAGGGCTTTAAAGCCTTGGATTTCTTCTGCTTTTGAGGCTTCGGTGGAGAAGGAGCTTCATCAGAATCAACGTCATCTACAGAGTGCTCCACGGCTGCCCCTTGAACCATAATGTGAGTGATGAGACCTTCGAGGTTGTAGAAGGGCCCGACGATATTGGGTTCAGCATCGCGTGTGCCATCGGCACGAGGAGCAGAGGGACCGGGGTTGAAGTCTAATCCCAGCGACTTCTTGTTCTTCGCAGCAGAGTCCTTGGCAAACTTGTATTTGCGCTTGAACAGATTGTCGTCACGACACCATAGCAGAGAAGATGGATCAACATTCTCTAGCTGTGGTCCGCGAACCATGCAAGGATAGAAGCCTTGATCAATGGCTTCAGTTCTGGACCTGGGTGGAAGATTTTTGTACAAGATATCTCCCCAGGGTCGCTTGATGGCATTCTTCTCAGCATACTCCTGGGTCACGAACCTGTATTTGAACCATTGCTCGGCCCAATATCTTCGAATCCACTAGATTCATGTTTTGCGCTGATTGTAATCCTCTTCTGGATCTGTCTTGTACAGCTCATAGAGGTCTGGTGGCAAATCTCTTGATGTCCCCCCATGGTGCTGCCTGCCGCCCTTCCTTGCAGACTTTTCTGTTGCCATGAAGTTCAGACTGAAGGGCTTCAAAACTGGCAAAGGCTTCCGTCTGCTGGTCAGACAGGAACTAGCTTCGGGAGAATTGATGTGATGCTGTAAGAATTCTGCAAATGAATGCAGACTATGAGAACCAAGGGATTCTCCCACGGACATGTACCTGTGACAGCATTAGAGATGCGAGGGAAGGGGAAGAGGTCATATGCATTCTCAGAAGATTTTAAAGATAAATCAGTTTAGAAGACATTGACCTCATAGTGCGAAGACATTCACTTTATGTTGGGAGTTGGTTCCAGATTTGTACGAATCCAAGAATAGGTACAAGTGAGGAATCTAACTATATGTGAAGCATAAGTGAATATACTAGGCATATTATGAGATGCAGAACAGGATAGATCTAACGATGTAGCCACAGAAACCACTTTTGGTGAAAAAGGATGAATCAATCGGATCAAAAAGGCAGTAAAAGTGAGTTTTAATTACCACACGAAGAACTGCTAGACGTGGTACAGTGGAGGCCGAGCAGTTCCATCTTCCGTGCCCTAACTTGGCGACGGAGGACACCTACGGCGGCGGCGGAGAAGACGATGTCCGCGGCCGGCGTGAGGACGGCGTCGGTGAGGTTGCGGCAGCTAAGCGCTTCGCCGCCGGCATCGTCGAGAGCTAGCGGTGGCGCTAGGGTTTGTCGAGGTGGAGAGGTGGAAGAAAGATTTTGACCGCGATGTGATGTGCATTTATAGGGAGAGGGACATCACAACGCAATTACGCAGGTGCCCCTGGCGGTTCACATCTGAGGGACACGTGGCGAACATGCAACACATTGGAAGTTGTTCCATGTTCCCACGCATGCCTGGACTGTCGGGTGGTCGTTCCGGCTTCTTGGGGTTTCAGGCAATAAGGACTGAGCATTTAAAATAGATTTAATGTTTGTCTCTGTATCTTTTGCTGACAAGGACGCAGAGAAGACATTCGGCAGTTTCAACAGAATGCATATGATTTGGATAAATAGAGTTTGAGGTAGAAGCATAGAGAGGTTAGGGTCCAATCACATTCACTTAGTCCAAAAGATTCAACCGAGAAGACATAGCTATAAGTGAATGCTGTAGAGGACAGAACACAGGTATATATATATATATCTGAGTGAAACTAAATCAAAAAGGTGAAAATCATCAGGAAGACAAATCAATGTTGAAGATAAATCAAATGCGAAGACTTAGCAAATGTAATGCCAGGAGAAAAACACTTCAAACAAGAATTTGGTGGTGGCGTTACCCACCGTATAGGAAGTATTAGACCCAGACACGGCGCACAATTATCGTGGCGCTCTGAAGTCACATTCCGCATTAATGTATTCACACTCAGAGTGTAAGTCTTCATTGATTGAAGACATACATTCAATCGTGTGTTGCACATCTATGTCATCAACATGCATAAGTGTTAGGATGTGTGCCTAATCACAGGACATTCGAGGATTCCAAGATATTTAGCTCACACCGCAACTTGCAAAACCTTTTCTCATTCAAGGGCTTTGTGAAGATATCTGCCAATTGCTCTTCAGTGTTGACGTGAATGATATCAATATCTTCCTTCATGACATGATCTCTGAGAAAGTGATGACGAATCTCAATGTGCTTTGTCTTCGAGTGCTGAACTGGGTTGTTGGCAATCTTGATGACACTTTCATTGTCGCAGTAGAGTGGTACTTGTTTCAGATGGATGCCATAGTCCTTGAGTGTTTGCTTCCTCCATAGAAGCTGAGCGCAGCAAGATCCGGCAGCAATGTATTCAGATTCAGCAGTGGAGAGAGATACACAGTTCTGCTTCTTTGAAGACCAACAGACCAGTGATCGTCCCAAAAAGTGACATGTGCCTGATGTAGACTTGTGATCCACCTTGTCACCAGCATAATCAGCATCCGAAAATCTAACTAGATCAAACTCTGAGCCCTTGGGATACCATAATCCTAGTGTTGGGGTATAAGCCAAATATCAAAGAATTCGCTTCACAGCTAAGTGATGCGATTCCTTTGGTGCTGCATGGAATCGGGCACACATGCAAACACTAAGCATTATATCTGGCCTAGATGCACATAAATAAAGTAAAGAACCAATCATGGAGCGGTATACCTTTTGATCAAACTCTTTACCATTGGCGTTAGGACCCAGATGACTTTTGGTTGGCATTGGCGTCGTGTAACCTTTGCAGTCTTGCATTCCAAACTTCTTCAGGCAGTCTTTGAGATATTTCTCTTGAGATATGAAGATGCCATTGCTTTGCTGACGAATTTGAAGACCAAGGAAGAACTTTAGCTCACCCATCATGGACATCTGACATTGCTCTTGCATCATGTGTCCAAACTCATCACTGTATTTCTGGTTAGTGCAGCCGAAGATAATGTCATCCACATATATTTGGCACACAAACAGTTCACCATCATATGTCTTCGTGAAGAGTGTGGGATCCAGGGAACCAGGTTTGAAGCCTTTGCTCTTCAGGAAGTCTTTGAGTGTGTCATACCAAGCGCGAGGGGCTTGTTTGAGGCCATACAATGCCTTGTTGAGCTTGTATACCATATCAGGATGTTTTGGATCTTCAAAGCCAGGTGGTTGTGCAACATACACTTCTTCTGCAATCTTGCCATTGAGAAACGCACTCTTCACATCCATTTGATACAGAAGGATGTTGTGATGATTTGCGCAGGCTAGCAGTATGCAAATGGCTTCAAGCCTAGCCACAGGAGCAAATGTTTAATCAAAGTCAATCCCTTCAACTTGAGTGTATCCTTGAGCAATGAGATGAGCCTTGTTTCTGACGACTTGACCATGCTCATCTTGCTTGTTGCGATATATCCATTTGGTGCCAATGATATTGTGCTTACGAGGATCAGGACGCTTGACAAGTTCCCACACATTGTTCAGCTTGAACTGTTGAAGCTCTTCTTGCATAGCTTGAATCCATTCAGGTTCCATGAAGGCTTCAGCAACTTTCTTGGGTTCTGATATTGAGACAAATGCAAAGTGCCCACGGAAATTTGATAGCTGTGTTGCTCTTGAACGAGTGAGTGGACCAGGTGCATTGATGCTATCAATTATCTTCTCAATTTGTACTTCATTTGCAACACGAGGATGAACTGGACGAAGATTTTGCTCTTGCTGATCATTGACATCATTAGGAGGATTGTCTTCAGGCTGAGCACTGTCTTCAGGTTAATTAGGTGCAGAAATGAAAAGTTCATCTTCAGCCTGAGCTTCAGACGGTATGATTTCTCCAGTTCCCATAAGCTTGATGGATTCACTAGGTGGAACTTCATCTATCACATTTGGCAGGTGCTCTCTTTGCAAGCCGTTAGTTTCATCGAACCACACATCTACAGTTTCAACCACTTTATAGTGAAAGAGGTTGAAGACTTTGTAGGAGTGCGAATCCTTTCTGTAACCAAGCATAAAACCTTCATGTGCTTTCGGTGCAAATTTTGAAGTGTGATGTGGATCCTTGATCCAGCACCTAGCACCAAATACTCTGAAGTAGCTGACATTTGGCTTCTTACCAGTTAGGAGTTCATAGGTGTTGGGGATCGTAACAGAAATTTAAAATTTTCTACGCATCACCAAGATCAATCTATGGAGTCATCTAGCAACGAGAGAGAGAGGAGTGCATCTACATACCCTTGTAGATCGCGAGCGGAAGCATTCAAGAGAACGGGATTGATGGAGTCGTACTCGTCGTGATCCAAATCACCGATGATCCTAGCGCTGAACGGACGGCACCTCCGCGTTCAACACACGTACGGAGCGGAGACGTCTCCTCCTTCTTGATCTAGCAAGGGGGAAGGAGAAGTTGATGGAGATCCAGCAGCACGACGGCGTGGTGGTGGAAGCAGCGGGATTCCAGCAGGACTTCGCCAAGCGCTACTGGAGGAGGAAGAGGTGTCACGGGAGGGAGAGGGAGGCGCCAGGGCTTAGGGTGCGGCTGCCCTCCCTCCCCTCCACTATATATAGGGGCTAGGGGGGCGCATGCCCCCTTGGAGATCCCATCTAGAGGGGGGGAGGCGGCGGGCCCTCGGGGGGCAACGACCCCCTTAGGGTTTCCAACCAGGGGGCGCATGCCCCCTCGGGGGGCAACGGCCCCTAGGGTTTCCAACCCTAGGCGCCTTGGGCCCTTGGGTGGGGCGCACCAGCCCACCAGGGGCTGGTTCCCACGCCACTTCAGCCCATGGGGCCCTCCGGGATAGGTGGCCCCACCCGGTGGACCCCGGGACCCTTCCGGTGGCCCCGGTACAATACCGGTGACCCCCGAAACTCTCCCGGTGGCCGAAACTTGACTTCCTATATATAAATCTTTACCTCCGGACCATTCTGAAACTCCTCGTGACGTCCGGGATCTCATCCGGGACTCCGAACAACTTTCGGTTAACCGCATACTAATATCTCTACAACTCTAGCGTCACCGAACCTTAAGTGTGTAGACCCTACGGGTTCGGGAGACACGTAGACATGACCGAGACAACTCTCCGGTCAATAACCAACAGCGGGATCTGGATACCCATGTTGGCTCCCACATGCTCCACGATAATCTCATCGGATGAACCACGATGTCGAGGATTCAATCAATCCCGTATACAATTCCCTTTGTCTATCGGTACGATACTTGCCCGAGATTCGATCGTCGGTATACCGATACCTTGTTCAATCTCGTTACGGCAAGTCTCTTTACTCGTTCCCGTAACACATCATCCTGTGAACAACTCCTTGATCACATTGAGCTCATTATGATGATGTCCTACCGAGTGGGCCCAGAGATACCTCTCCGTCATACGGAGTGACAAATCCCAGTCTCGATCCGTGCCAACCCAACAGACACTTTCGGAGATACCTGTAGTGCACCTTTATAGCCACCCAGTTACGTTGTGACGTTTGGTACACCCAAAGCATTCCTACGGTATCCGGGAGTTGCACGATCTCATGGTCTAAGGAAATGATACTTGACATTAGAAAAGCTTTAGCAAACGAACTACACGATCTAGTGCTATGCTTAGGATTGGGTCTTGTCCATCACATCATTCTCCTAATGATGTGATCCCGTTATCAATGACATCCAATGTCCATGGTCAGGAAACCGTAACCATCTATTGATCAACGAGCTAGTCAACTAGAGGCTCACTAGGGACATGTTATGGTCTATGTGTTCACACATGTATTACGATTTCCGGATAACACAATTATAGCATGAACAATAGACAATTATCATGAACAAGGAAATATAATAATAACCATTTTATTATTGCCTCTAGGGCATATTTCCAACAGTCTCCCACTTGCACTAGAGTCAATAATCTAGTTACATTGTGATGAATCGTACACCCATAGAGTTCTGGTGTTGATCATGTTTCGCCCGTGGAAGAGGTTTAGTCAACGGATCTGCGACATTCAAATCCGTATGCACTTTACAAATATCTATGTCTCCATTTTGAACATTTTCACGAATGGAGTTGAAGCGACGCTTGATGTGCCTGGTCTTCTTGTGAAACCTGGGCTCCTTGGCAAGGGCAATAGCTCCAGTGTTGTCACAGAAGAGAGTCATCGGCCCCGATGCATTGGGAATAACTCCTAGGTCGGCAATGAACTCCTTCATCCAGATTGCTTCATGTGCTGCCTCCGAGGCTGCCATGTACTCCGCTTCACATGTAGATCCCGCCACGACGCTTTGCTTGCAACTGCACCAGCTGACTGCCCCACCATTCAAAATATACACGTATCCGGTTTGTGACTTAGAGTCATCCAGATCTGTGTCGAAGCTAGCATCGACGTAACCCTTTACGACGAGCTCTTCGTCACCTCCATAAACGAGAAACATATCCTTAGTCCTTTTCAGGTACTTCAGGATGTTCTTGACCGCTGTCCAGTGTTCCATGCCGGGATTACTTTGGTACCTTCCTACCAAACTTACGGCAAGGTTTACATCAGGTCTGGTACACAGCATGGCATACATAATAGACCCTATGGCCGAGGCATAGGGGACGACACTCATCTTTTCTCTATCTTCTGCCGTGGTCGGGCATTGAGCCGTGCTCAATTTCACACCTTGCAATACAGGCAAGAACCCCTTCTTGGACTGATCCATATTGAACTTCTTCAATATCTTGTCAAGGTATGTGCTTTGTGAAAGACCTATGAGGCGTCTCGATCTATCTCTATAGATCTTGATGCCTAATATGTAAGCAGCTTCTCCAAGGTCCTTCATTGAAAAACACTTATTCAAGTAGGCCTTTATGCTTTCCAAGAATTCTATATCATTTCCCATCAATAGTATGTCATCCACATATAATATGAGAAATGCTACAGAGCTCCCACTCACTTTCTTGTAAACACAGGCTTCTCCATAAGTCTGTGTAAACCCAAACGCTTTGATCATCTCATCAAAGCGAATGTTCCAACTCCGAGATGCCTGCACCAGCCCATAGATTGAGCGCTGGAGCTTGCATACCTTGTCAGCATTCTTAGGATCGACAAAACCTTCCGGCTGCATCATATACAATTCTTCCTTAAGGAAGCCGTTAAGGAATGCCGTTTTGACGTCCATTTGCCATATTTCATAATCGTAGAATGCGGCAATCGCTAACATGATTTGGACGGACTTCAGCTTCGGTACGGGTGAGAATGTCTCATCGTAGTCAACTCCTTGAACTTGTCGATAACCCTTAGTGACGAGTCGAGCTTTATAGATGGTAACATTTCCATCCGTGTCCGTCTTCTTCTTAAAGATCCATTTATTTTCTATCGCTCGCCGATCATCGGGCAAGTCTGTCAAAGTCCATACTTTGTTTTCATACATGGATCCTATCTCGGATTGCATGGCTTCAAGCCATTTGTTGGAATCTGGGCCCGCCATTGCTTCTTCATAGTTCGAAGGTTCACCGTTGTCCAACAACATGATTTCCAGGACAGGGTTGCCGTACCACTCTGGCGCGGAACGTGTCCTTGTGGACCTACGAAGTTCAGTGGTAACTTGATCATGATCGTCATCATTAACTTCCTCTCTAGTCGGTGCAGGCACCACAGAAACATTTTCTTGTGCTGCGCTACTTTCTGGTTCGAGAGGGGTCATCTCATCAAGTTCCACTTTCCTCCCACTTACTTCTTTCGAGAGAAACTCTTTCTCCAGAAAGGACCCGTTCTTGGCAACGAAGATCTTGCCTTCGGATCTGAGGTAGAAGGTATACCCAATGGTTTCCTTAGGGTATCCTATGAAGACGCATTTTTCCGACTTGGGTTCGAGCTTTTCAGGTTGAAGTTTCTTGACATAAGCATCGCATCCCCAAACTTTAAGAAACGACAGCTTAGGTTTCTTTCCAAACCATAATTCATACGGTGTCGTCTCAACGGATTTCGACGGAGCCCTATTTAAAGTGAATGCGGCAGTCTCTAAAGCATAACCCCAAAATGATAGCGGTAGATCGGTAAGAGACATCATAGATCGCACCATATCCAATAGAGTGCGATTACGACGTTCGGACACACCATTACGCTGAGGTGTTCCAGGCGGCGTGAGTTGTGAAACAATTCCACATTTCCTTAAGTGTGTGCCAAATTCGTGACTCAAATATTCCCCTCCACGATCTGATCGTAAGAACTTTATTTTCCTGTCACGTTGATTCTCAACCTCACTCTGAAATTCCTTGAACTTTTCAAAGGTCTCAGACTTGTGTTTCATTAAGTAGACATACCCATATCTACTCAAGTCATCAGTGAGGGTGAGAACATAACGATAGCCACCGCGAGCCTCAACGCTCATTGGACCGCACACATCAGTATGTATGATTTCCAATAAGTTGGTTGCTCGCTCCATTGTTCCGGAGAACGGAGTCTTGGTCATTTTGCCCATGAGGCATGGTTCGCACGTGTCAAATGATTCATAATCAAGAGACTCCAAAAGTCCATCTGCATGGAGTTTCTTCATGCGTTTGACACCAATGTGACCAAGGCGGCAGTGCCACAAGTATGTGGGACTATCATTATCAACCTTACATTTCTTGGCATTCACACTATGAATATGTGTAACATCACGTTCGAGATTCATTAAGAATAAACCATTGACCAGCGGGGCATGACCATAAAACATATCTCTCATATAAATAGAACAACCATTATTCTCGGATTTAAATGAGTAGCCATCTCGCATCAAACGAGATCCAGATACAATGTTCATGCTCAAAGCTGGCACTAAATAACAATTATTGAGGTTTAAAACTAATCCCGTAGGTAAATGTAGAGGTAGCGTGCCGACGGCGATCACATCGACCTTGGAACCATTCCCGACGCGCATCGTCACCTCGTCCTTCGCCAGTCTCCGCTTATTCCGCAGCTCCTGCTTTGAGTTACAAATATGAGCAACCGCACCGGTATCAAATACCCAGGAGCTACTACGAGCGCTGGTTAGGTACACATCAATAACATGTATATCACATATACCTTTGGTATTGCCGGCCTTCTTATCCGCTAAGTACTTGGGGCAGTTCCGCTTCCAGTGACCGTTTCCCTTGCAATAAAAGCACTCAGTCTCAGGCTTGGGTCCATTCTTTGTCTTCTTCCCGGCAGCTTGCTTACCGGGCGCGGCAACTCCCTTGCCGTCTTTCTTGAAGTTCTTCTTACCCTTGCCTTTCTTGAACTTAGTGGTTTTATTCACCATCAACACTTGATGTTCCTTTTTGATCTCCACCTCCGCTGATTTCAGCATTGAATATACCTCAGGAATGGTCTTTTCCATCCCCTGCATATTGAAGTTCATCACAAAGCTCTTGTAGCTAGGTGGGAGCGACTGAAGGATTCTGTCAACGACCGCGTCATCCGGGAGATTAACTCCCAGCTGAGACAAGCGGTTGTGCAACCCAGACATTTTGAGTATGTGTTCGCTGACGGAACTATTCTCCTCCATCTTACAACTGTAGAACTTGTCGGAGACTTCATATCTCTCGACCCGGGCATGAGCTTGGAAAACCATTTTCAGCTCTTGGAACATCTCATATGCTCCGTGCTGCTCGAAACGCTTTTGGAGCCCCGGTTCTAAGCTGTAAAGCATGCCGCACTGAACCAGGGAGTAATCATCAACACGTGTTTGCCAAGCGTTCATAACGTCTTGGTTTGCTGGGACGGGTGCTTCACCTAGCGGTGCTTCAAGGACATATGCTTTCTTGGCAGCTATGAGGATGATCCTCAAGTTCCGGACCCAGTCCGTATAGTTGCTACCATCGTCTTTCAGCTTGGTTTTCTCTAGGAACGCGTTGAAGTTGAGGTTGACATTAGCGTGGGCCATTTGATCTACAAGACATATTGTAAAGATTTTAGACTAAGTTCATGATAATTAAGTTCATCTAATCAAATTATTAATGAACTCCCACTCAGACAGACATCCCTCTAGTCATCTAAGTGATACATGATCCGAGTCAACTAGGCCGTGTCCGATCATCACGTGAGACGGACTAGTCATCATCGGTGAACATCTTCATGTTGATCGTATCTTCTATACGACTCATGTTCGACCTTTCGGTCTTCCGTGTTCCGAGGCCATGTCTGTACATGCTAGGCTCGTCAAGTCAACCTAAGTGTATTGCGTGTGTAAATCTGGCTTACACCCGTTGTATGCGAAACGTTAGGACCTATCACACCCGATCATCACGTGGTGCTTCGGAACAACGGACTTTAGCAACGGTGCACAGTTAGGGGGAACACAATTCTTGAAATTTTAGTGAGAGATCATCTTATTTAGGCTACTGTCGTTCTAAGCAAATAAGATGTAAAACATGATAAACATCTCATGCAATCAAATAGTGACATGATATGGCCAATATCATTTTGCTCCTTTTGATCTCCATCTTCGGGGCGCCATGATCATCATCGTCACCGGCATGACACCATGATCTCCATCATCGTGTCTTCATGAAGTTGTCTCGCCAACTATTACTTCTACTACTGTAGCTAACGGTTAGCAATAAAGTAAAGTAATTACATGACGTTCCAGTTGACACGCAGGTCATAAATAAATTAAGACAACTCCTATGGCTCCTGCCGGTTGTCATACTCATCGACATGCAAGTCGTGATTCCTATTACAAGAACATGATCAATCTCATACATCACATATATCATTCATCACATCCTTCTGGCCATATCACATCACATGACACTTGCTGCAAAAACAAGTTAGACGTCCTCTAATTGTTGTTGGAAATTTTTACGTGGCTGCTATAGGTTTCTAGCAAGAACGTTTCTTACCTACGCCAAAACCACAACGTGATATGCCAATTTCTATTTACCCTTCATAAGGACCCTTTTCATCGAATCCGATCCGACTAAAGTGGGAGAGACAGACACCCGCTAGCCACCTTATGCAACTAGTGCATGTCAGTCAGTGGAACCTATCTCACGTAAGCGTACGTGTAAGGTCGGTCCGTGCCGCTTCATCCCACGATGCCGCCGAATCAAGATAAGACTAGTAACGACAAGTAAATTGACAAAATCGACGCCTACAACAACTTGTGTTCTACTCGTGCATAGAAACTACGCATAGACCTAGCTCATGATGCCACTGTTGGGGATCGTAACAGAAATTTAAAATTTTCTATGCATCACCAAGATCAATCTATGGAGTCATCTAGCAACGAGAGAGAGAGGAGTGCATCTACATACCCTTGTAGATCGCGAGCGGAAGCATTCAAGAGAACGGGATTGATGGAGTCGTACTCGTCATGATCCAAATCACCGATGATCCTAGCGCTGAACGGACGGCACCTCCGCGTTCAACACACGTACGGAGCGGAGACGTCTCCTCCTTCTTGATCTAGCAAGGGGGAAGGAGAAGTTGATGGAGATCCAGCAGCACGACGGCGTGGTGGTGGAAGCAGCGGGATTCCAGCAGGGCTTCGCCAAGCGCTACTGGAGGAGGAAGAGGTGTCACGGCAGGGAGAGGGAGGCGCCAGGGCTTAGGGTGCGGCTGCCCTCCCTCCCCTCCACTATATATAGGGGCTAGGGGGGCGCATGCCCCCTTGGAGATCCCATCTAGAGGGGGGGAGGCGGCGGGCCCTCGGGGGGCAACGGCCCCCTAGGTTTCCAACCCTAGGCGCCCTGGGCCCTTGGGTGGGGCACACCAGCCCACCAGGGGCTGGTTCCCACGCCACTTCAGCCCATGGGGCCCTCCGGGATAGGTGGCCCCACCCGGTGGACCCCCGGGACCCTTCCGGTGGCCCCGGTAGAATACCGGTGACCCCCGAAACTCTCCCGGTGACCGAAACTGGACTTCATATATATAAATCTTTACCTCCAAACCATTCTGGAACTCCTCATGATTTCCGGGATCTCATCAGGGACTCCAAACAACTTTCGGTTAACCGCGTACTAATATCTCTACAACTCTAGCGTCACCGATCCTTAAGTGTGTAGACCCTACGGGTTCGGGAGACACGTAGACATGACCGAGACAACTCTCCGGTCAATAACCAACAACGGGATCTGGATACCCATGTTGGCTCCCACATGCTCCACAATAATCTCATCGGATGAACCACGATGTCGAGGATTCAATCAATCCCGTATACAATTCCCTTTGTCTATCGGTACGATACTTGCCCGAGATTCGATCGTCGGTATACCGATACCTTGTTCAATCTCGTTACGACAAGTCTCTTTACTTGTTCCCGTAACACATCATCCTATGAACAACTCCTTGATCACATTGAGCTCATTATGATGATGTCCTACCGAGTGGGCCCAGAGATACCTCTCCGTCATACGGAGTGACAAATCCCAGTCTCGATCCGTGCCAACCCAACAGACACTTTCGGAGATACCTGTAGTGCACCTTTATAGCCACCCAGTTACGTTGTGACGTTTGCACCCAAAGCATTCCTACGGTATCCTGGAGTTGCACGATCTCATGGTCTAAGGAAATGATACTTGACATTAGAAAAGCTTTAGCAAACGAACTACACGATCTAGTGCTATGCTTAGGATTGGGTCTTGTCCATCACATCATTCTCCTGATGATGTGATCCCGTTATCAATGACATCCAATGTCCATGGTCAGGAAATTGTAACCATCTATTGATCAACGAGCTAGTCAACTAGAGGCTCACTAGGGACATGTTATGGTCTATGTGTTCACACATGTATTACGATTTCCGGATAACACAATTATAACATGAACAATAGACAATTATCATGAACAAGGAAATATAATAATAACCATTTTATTATTGCCTCTAGGGCATATTTCCAACAATAGGATGTCTTCTTCAGAAGCTTGTGAAGATAAACACGGTTAATGACGTGGCATGCAGTATCAATGGCTTCAGGCCAGAACTTTCTTGGAGTCTTGTATTCATCAAGCATCTCCGAGCCATCTCAATGAGTGTTCTGTTCTTGCGCTCCACGATGCCATTCTGCTGAGGTGTGTATGGAGCGGAGAACTCATGAGTGATGCCTAATGTATCCAGGTAAAGGTCGAGGCCGGTGTTCTTGAACTCAGTGTCGTTGTCACTTCTGATATGCTTGATCTTGACGCCATAGTTATTCATGGCATGGTTGGCGAAGTGTTTGAAGACATCCTGCACTTCAGTCTTGTAGAGAATTATATGCACCCATGTATATCTTGAATAATCATCAACAATGACGAAGCCATAGAGACAAGCAGTAGTAGTGAGAGTAGAGTAGTGAGTAGGGCCAAATAAGTCCATGTGTAGCAGCTCAAGGGTTGAGATGTCGTCATGATTGTCTTCGAGGGATGCTTGGCCCTTGTCATCTTTCCAGCTTCGCAGGCACCGCACAGATGATCCTTCTTGAACTTGACGCCCTCGATGCCTATGACATGTTTCTTCTTCGGGAGAGTGTACAGATTCCTCACGCCCGCATGATAGCCTCCGATGCCAGAGCCAGCACTCTGAAGCTTTTGCTAGAAGATATACGGCAAGCTGCGGTCCTGCTGAGAAATCTACCATGTACAAATCATCTTTCCGATACCCTTCAAAGACTAGAGACTTGTCAGATTCCATTAGTACAAGGCAACGATATTTTCCAAATATCACAATCATGTTCAAGTCACAAAGCATTGAGACAGACATTAAGTTGAAACCAAGGGATTCAACAAGCATCACTTTATCCATGTGCGGATCCTTTGAGATTGCAACTCTACCTAGACCCAATACCTTGCTTTTACCAGTGTCAGCAAATGTGATGTGACTCTTGTCAGATGGACGTAAGGTTGTGTCCATGAGAACACTTCGATCACCAGTCTTATGATTAGTGCATCCGCTGTCCATAATCCATTCGGAAGACTTTGGTGTCATACCCTACAGTACAGTTAGGGGGATAGGCTTCACCAAGAGTATTGTGAAGCATAAACATTTGACGGACAAGAGGATTATCAAAGCTCAGATCAAGGTTAGGACTGATAGGATGTTTGGCAAGTGATTCAGGAACAAAATACACAGTGAGACCATTTGGGCATTTTATCTTGCGCCCTACAAGATGTTTTAGGTCCCTAGCAATAGCATCGGACGCCTTTGATTTCCGGCTGGAGACCTTTCCCTGCAAAAGAAAGTTAATTCTTCTTAGCCACCCACATCTTCAGGGGTGGCTTAGAAGCAATGAGTCTAAGTGCAGCATCTAAGAACTTCGGCTTTGGAGCCCTAGCAAATAGCCTTGCAGGAGATGAATGATACTCATATGAATAAGCAAAAAAGTTCTTAGTTTTATGAACATAGCGGTTTGATGAAACACGCTCATATTCATAAGTTTGAGTATGATTTCCCTGCAAAACATTGGCGTTAGGGTGACTCAGGTGAGTCCTGTGTCTGTATGAAGCCTTTGGACCATATGAAGCCTTTGCTCTGGGGTTTGTCTTCTTCCCTTGTGGTGTCATGATGACCATTCACAGGAAGATTCTCAAGACAACTTTTGGGTACCCATATCTTCTTCATAGGTGGCCCATTCCTGCAGTTAGTACCAATATACCTGGCAAACACTTCACCATTCTGATTCTTAAACAGTTTACAGTTTGCATCGAAGGAATCATCAATGATAATTGGGTTAGCACAAGTGAAGCCAGATAAGGTGGATGGATCCACTGAAGGTCCCTTTGCAGCAACCCATGTGGTTTTGGGGTACTGCTCAGGCTTCCAGTAGGAACCATCAACATTCATTTTCCTCTCGAACCCAACACCCTCTTTCCTAGGGTTTCGGTTCAGAATCTGCTTTTTGAGGACATCGCACAGTGTCTGATGCCCTTTGAGACTTTTGTACATCCCTGTTTCAAGCAATGTCTTCAACCTAGCATTTTCATCAGCAATAGTGGTGGCATCCTCAGCAGAGGGGTTAGTTACCACATCAACAGTTGAAGATATTGCAACAGTAGCAGCAGTAGAGCATTCAGCAACAGAAGTAGCGTTATCACGCTCAAGGCATTTTAGACATGGTGGTTCAAATCCTTCCTGAGCGGGACTGATCCGTTGAGCGCGAAGTGACTCATTCTCTTTTTGAAGATCTTCATGAGCCGCTCTCAATTTCTCAAGTTCTTGCTTCCTTTGAAGATAATCGTGGGAAAGCTTTTCATGAGTTGTTGAGAGCGTTTCATGACGACTTTTAAGTTCCTCGTACTTAAGATGAAGATTTTTTATGTCTTCAATTAAGGACTGAGATCGGGTCATTTCCGCGTCTAACAGGTCATCGCTTTTGTCTAACCGTTTTTGAATATGTTCCATAGCTTTCTGTTGTTCAGTTGCAATTTTAGCAAGTGTTTTGTAGCTGGGTTTGGATTCACAATCAGAGTCATCTTCACTTGATGTTTGAAAGTAAGCATCGTGTGAGTTTACCTTGGCACCGCGTGCCATGAAGCAATAGGTGGGAGTGGAGTCGTCCTTGTCATTAGCATCAGCGTTGGTGACGGAGCCATTGTCTTCAGTGTTGAAGATGGACTTGGCAACGTAGGCTGTAGCTAGAGCCAGACTTGCAACGCCGGAGTCGGACTCCTCCTCAGACTCCACCTCCGCCTCCTCAGAAGCAGACTCCTCCTCTGAATCTATTTCCTTGCCAACAAAAGCACGAGCCTTGCCAGATGAGCTCTTCTTGTGTGATGAAGACTTGGACGAAGACTTGGAAGAAGACTTGGAAGAAGACTTTGAGGATTTCTTCTTCTTCTTGTCATCAGAATTATATTCCTTGCTCTTCTTCTTCTTGTTCTCATTGTCCCACTGTGGACACTCAGAGATGTAGTGTCCAGGTTTCTTGCACTTGTGACATGTTCTCTTCTTGTGGTCATGAGTGGAAGCTTCATCATTGTCAGGACCGGTTTTTCGGGATATAATTTCCAGAAAGCGGCCCTTATGCTCACCAGCCCCAGGGTTACTGTTAGCTGATGAGGCACCAACTTGATACAGAAATTCCAAGCAAAGTACAAAATATGTAGTACAAGACCATTGTGGCCTATGAGTACAACACTTGGTTTCTAGTGGTTCATGGCGGAAGCGATTTGTGGTTCATCTGCGTCTGTGGGACTCCATTCCCCACAAGAACAGCTGACCAGGATAACTCCTATCTTCGCGAGGCTGCTATCATCATAGCGTGGTTCCGGGGCTGTCATCGCAATGCTCCTCTCCGAGCAAGAAATCTAGCCAAGACAATAGCCAGGGACAAGCCAGTGAGTACTTTGGAATGTACTCGCAAACATTTTGAACACGGGTATAATATAATAGTGGGTAATCATACTCCGAAAGATTCTACGATCATAACGTCTGTCACGAAATAAACAAAATTCAAGATGCACGCGTACAGGTAAAATATGAATGTGCAATACGAGAGTAGGAATAGAATGCACCAATCGAGTGTCTGAAGCGACTCCTCAAAAGGGAAATAAATCATGCCTCAGTCGGGCGTCTGAGCGACACCACATAAAGGGCTTATGAATAAAAAAAATAACAAGCATGCCACAGTCGGGCGTCTGAGCGACACCACATAAAGGGCTTATGAATAATAAAGAAATGACAAACATGCCGCAGTCGGGCGTCTGAGCGACGCCACATAAAGGGCTTATAAATAATAAAGAAATGACAAACATGCCGCAGTCGGGCGTCTGAGCGACGCCACATAAAGGGCTTATAATAAAGAAATGACAAACATGCCGCAGTCGGGCGTCTGAGCGACGCCACATAAAGGGCTTATAAAGGATAAATAAATAACAAGCATGCCGCAGTCGGGCGTCTGAGCGACGCCACATAAAGGGCTTATAAATAATAATCGCAGTGAGTATCCAGGAGGTAGAACCGTCCCAGGGATACTTAATAATTCAAATAATGTAAATGGTTAATCCATAATAATAATAAACATAATCCTCATATGTCATAGGTCATAATCAAAGTTCTAGTATAGTCGTTTCTCCATCCGAAGACCGTCACTATGTTCTAGTTTAGCCGTTTCTCCATCCGAAGACCGTCACTATACCCATCTCAGACTGCAGTCCTTACCTATGAACATGGCTATCCGAAAAGATTTAACCTCTGCAGAGGGTGTACTCTTTACCCACGAGTAACGGATTTATTTAGTCCATCGGGACTAATTCCGCCTACGGCCTTTTAATTGAAAACACAGCTGACCTGCACACACCAGCTTAACTTACCGGTGTCTGGAATCACCCACGACACCTGTCAAGCAAAACACTAAGTGGGGAGGCTACAACCTCGACGTAGCATGGGATCAAATTTATATCGCGCGCTCTAAGGGGTGCCCCCCTCTCGGTCCCAACCGGAAACACCCATGCCCCCGGACCAGGTGGCATGCCTACCGGAGGCATCCGGTATCTTCCACCATGGCCTCTCTGTATGGTGTGTGCCTTGGTAAGGGGTTGACAACTTACTGAACCGTACCCTACCTGCGCCAGGGACAAGTGGTAGTACAAAACAAGTAGGGGGAGTTACTGAACAAGACTCGACCTACGGCCGACTCAGGTGGTCCAAGTATTCTCCGAATGATTAGCAATAACCAAATATTTCCATTAACAGACAAATCACCACTCATCAAGCCTCATCATGCCATACCGGACACACTCGTCTCGACGAGGAACTAGGGACAAGCTCGTGTCTACCCAAGACCATGACTTTCCCGGCTTCCTGCCGGTATGCATGGAAAGCTCGCGAGGATGATTACTATCACCAGCATATCCATTCTAACAGTAGAGCATCTCCAAAATGCACTCATGCGTGTGACTTTATCGTTACATAAAAATAACTTATGCTCCAAGTCAATGTGGTGTTGTAACCGTATCAAAACACCTCACGAAAATATTATGCCAGAGTTCAGAATGCTTGCCTTCAAGAGTATCCAAGGGGGTGCACTTTTTGAAAGTTTTCTTCTCTCTCCACTTCCTATTTTAAAAAAATATTCAAATAACAAATAGTTCAAAAACAGTACAAAAAGTTGTCCCAAATATTTTTGAAATAAATCTTAAAATAAACTAGATGAAATTTGAGAGAGGTAGGAAAAAGAATCAGCTCATTTGGAGTTTTATTTTAAAAGATATAGCCAGTCAAAGTTCTATTTTTAATAAAACCAGAAAAAGAAAACGTTTCGATACAGAATACGCTTTCGGGGTAGGGGATACGTACTCGAGGATATACGCTTCCACTTAAAACACACGTCGGCGGGGGCTGGGTCACTGACAGTGGGTCCAGGGGGCCCACTGGTCAGGTTTGACCAGTCGCCTCTCTCTCCTCTGCCTTTGCCCGAGCGGAGGCGGGACTCCGGCTATCGCCGTCGACGAACGGCGGCTCCTAGGAGCCATCCGAGGGTGGGGAAGGATCCACCGCTCCAGAACGATCCTTCCGGTAGTCGAAAGGGCTCCGGGGACGGAGGGGATCGTCGGCGGCGAGCTTCGCGGCGGCGGAGGCTTTGGGCAGTTTTGGGGGCCCGGGCTATGGTGGTTCCCGATCGGGCTAGAGAGGTGGGGCGGCTCCGCACGGTCAAGGGGAGTCGGGTGGTGGTGCTAGCTGAGCTGGGGAGGCTCTGTTGGCGACTAGCGGGACCGGAGGGCGGCGGCGGCCGAACCGACCAGAGTCGAGGAAGACGGCTACCATCCGCCGATTGCTGGCTAAGGAGAAGCTATGGGGGTGGCCTGGGGTCGTCTGAGTGCTCGGAGGGGCTCGGGGGCCTCCTTTTATAGCGCGACGGGACTGGTTCCGCGGTGGTGGATAAGAACGACGGCGAGTCGCCGTTCTGTAGTTGCAGGGCGTCGTGGCGGCGACGAGCGCGTGCCGACGAGCATGTGGATGAGCTCGGGCTGTTCACGGGGGTAGCTGGCGCGCGCGGGTGGCTTGGGCGGCGCCGTCCATGGCAGAGCCCGCTGCCGACGCCGGCGTGCCGCCAAGGGAGCCCTGACGGCGGCGCTGTAGGGCGCCAGGGGTGGCTTGGAGGGTTCTGGCGAGTGGGCGAGGGTAGTGCGTGGCTCTGCAGGCGAGCAAGGGCCAGGGTCGGGACGCGGCGAGGGCGGCAGTGCGACGCGGCGGCTCGGTGCGCGCGCGTGCAAAACGTGCGCTCTGGGCGCGCCTAGAGCACGCACGGGACATGCTCGACGTAATGCCAGGGCAGCCTAGCGTGCTAGAGCGAGGCTGGCAATTAACAGGACAGGGTTAGGGATAGCTAGGAGCTTAGTGGACAAGGTTGCTGGGTCAGTGGATCAAGTACACAGTGCAAACTAAAACTCATGTCAAAACTGACTATGCACACCAAGTGTTCGACAGAATGCTAAGTGCATTTAGGCAACTCTTGGAGTGGCCAAAATCTCCAGATCAGGGTCTCTCTAGATGTAGGTGATGATGGCAAGATCATTTGGGCAAAACCAGAAACTTGCTAGTGCAAGTTTTGCAAAACTTCAGTTTTGGACAGAAAGAAAAATGTCTCATTGCATGCACTTAAAATCCTCCAATGGGTCCACTCTCCTGGACTTAAGGATTTTGCAGGGAGGTCTATAAGCAGGAAAGAGCTCATGGGTACTAGCGCAAAATAAAATAGGGTTGCAGTACAAATCACCAAACTGGACCAGAATGAAAATGAGGATGATTCACTCAAATTTTTCAAAGAACATCACTGGGTTTTTGCATGAAGCAGAGTTATAAGCATCTACTGACATCTCAAAACACTTGGAAGAATTTTTAGGGAAATATTTAAATAGGCTGTAGTGCAAAAATACCTACTGGACCAGATTTAAAAGTTGATGTAGAGCTCAAAATCTCCAATAACCAAAAGATGTTTTTGTATAAAAGTGATGTGGGAACATCACATGACATCCCCAAATTTTGGTGAAAATTTTAAATGCATTTATCAAATGGTTGCAGTGCAAAAGAGGCTCCAAATTTATGGAAGATCATTTAAAAGTATAACGCTCAGGAAAAACGATTATGCAAATAAATCCACTGATAAAGAATTGTTTTATTGAGAGAGCATTCAAGTCCAATAATACTTTTGAAAAGTTTCTACTTGAGATAAAAACCCACAATATTAAAGAGAAGAGGGTTCTGAAGTCAAAAGGGAAATCCGGAAAAATAAAAATTTAATTTCCTGGCAAAATTTTAATTAATAAAACAAGGTCAAATTTTTGGGGTGTTACAACACTACCCCCCTGAAGAAAAATCTCGTCGTCGAGATTTGCTAAGGGTTGTTTTAAAAAAAATACTCCCATTAGTTGAAACCAAGAGTCTGCTCATAGCACAACCTTAGGGTACAATCATAAGTTGCAACACACAAATAAACATAGCTATGACGTTGCAATGAAAACGGCAAATGGACAGGGTCCCGAGAGAACATCTCTGGTACTGGGGCACACTCCTCTTCTATCGGGGGAAGCGGGTTGACCAGTCGATGAATGCGCCTCTCCTGGTCAGGCCTCAGTGGTCTGCCGATGGCGATCTGAGGATTTAAGTCAGCGAGGCTCTGGAGATAACCCATTACCCGCTGAGTCAAACGCTCCTGAGCGATAACATACTGGGCAAGGTTGGCCAGTACTGGATCTCTCTCAATTCACCCACCGGGAAAAGATGCTACTTCTCCGGGTGCTGCACGACTCGGAAAATAATAATATCCTCGTTCGCTGGCGTAGGGTACCGCGAATCGAAGACGAGCGAGCGCTTCGTACGCAGCAGCTTCTATGGCCATATGCGGAGTCGGCATGGATTTCCCCACGAAGGAAACTTCCGTTGGGTCTTGGTTTGGGTTTGTGGGAGGGATGTGCACCACTGCCCAATATTTCGAGGTGGATGGGGTGATCCTCGATTTGAGCAACTCGTACTGGGGTGGATGGATGGTACTCATGGTACTGCAGGTAAAGTCCCACAATAATTTAACAAAACTGCCCGGGGTTGCGTCTGGAGTTCTCAGGTAAATACTGGGGGTCGGCATGGCAAAGAAATGGCTGTGCGGGTTGTGCACAAGGTGAGGGGTACTTGGCAAGGTCACGAGGTGGCCTATTATATAGCATTGGGGCTGGGTTATTTACCGTGGTGAAGGGTAACTGGTTCTGTTCTTTGGGTCGGGGTCAATGCCACAGATACTCATATCTCATAAATGTGACGCATACTGTGGGTGTCGTCGGGGTGGTTTTTGGTAGCTGCGCCCGAAATTTAAAAATGCAACTGTACGCTAACGTACATATGCATGGCTACTATTTCAAAATAGGGGCGCACAAGAAGAAAGCATTTATTATGGTGATATAGGATCACACAATTACAAGGCATAGAAATATTAAGGCTCGCTACTACTCGAGCGACTTAGTCTACTTCGTTAATATCTAAGCGGGCTTGTCTAGTGGACGTCGAAGCTTCTCCACGGGTTTCACCGTCGGGATTAGCCGGATGCGGTTGAGGGGCTGCTGGGTCGGGGTAGCGATGATGACCATCGCGGGGGTTGTTGGCCACAACCCCGTTGGAGCGTGTTCCCAATAGGCGACGAAGCGCTTCTGGGGATACCAACGTATTTTGGCCGATGGCTGGGGCAGACCGCAAGGACTCGATTGGGTGTCTGAACAGCACGACTGGGTTGTCGGCGTCGGGCTCCTCTTCTCCTCTCGCCGGGGCCCGGCGAATCAGTTCACCACGAGCTGCGATTAGATCAAGTGTGATTTGATCGTACAGTTGCTCTAGTGCGCTTACATAGCGCACTAGATGCAATAGTGCAGGATCCGTCTCGTGATCTCTGTTGGCAACCTGGGGCGGCCTACCATACCCGTTACGACTGGGGTAGTAGTAGAATGAGCGACAGTTAACTCTGGGCGACAAGTGCCGGAGTTGAACTATAGCTTCTCGAGGTACCAGTTGGATGGCTTGTGGCTCAAAGGAAGTTGTCCTTCCAGTGAACCTGTAGGGACATTCTGGCGATAGGCCCCTACCATAGATGTGCATAGTGGCCCAGAACTGACGGCTCTCACCGCTCATGAGTTCTTGGTACACAACATATTCTGGGGGCTCTTCTAATGCATAGGCACGGCGGGTGAGGTTTGCGAGCACGGTCACAAAACCTCCAAGGTTGGTTGCTGTGGTCTCATTGTGAACAATGGGGCCAGGCATCGTGGCTTGGTTTGGGGAAAGAGGCTGTGCTGTGTTGAGGCTAGCGTGCCCTTTTTATAGAAAAAGGGGACGGAGTCTTCCTTCGCACGCTTGCGAATGAGACATGTTAGGTGTCGGTCACTGGCGCGGGATCGACAGGCTAGGCTGATAGGTTGGGCACCGACAGCCAAAAGCGTCGGGGTCACTGTGTGGCTATCTTCCACGAGAAGCTTGGCCGGGGTTGGGTTAAGGTCTGGTGGGTTGGTTAACCTAGGTTTATTGACCTGGCTAAGATAGGATTAGCCAATGGTCAGCCTGGCTCTGATACCAAGTCTGTCAGGACCGGTTTTTCGGGATATAATTTCCAGAAAGCGGCCCTTATGCTCACCAGCCCCAGGATTACTGTTAGCTGATGAGGCACCAACTTGATACAGAAATTCCAAGCAAAGTACAAAATATGTAGTACAAGACCATTGTGGCCTATGAGTACAACACTTGGTTTCTAGTGGTTCATGGCGGAAGCGGTTTGTGGTTCATCTGCGTCTGTGGGACTCCATTCCCCACAAGAACAGCTGACCAGGATAACTCCTATCTTCGCGAGGCTGCTATCATCATAGCGTGGTTCCGGGGCTGTCATCGCAATGCTCCTCTCCGAGCAAGAAATCTGGCCAAGACAATAGCCAGGGACAAGCCAGTGAGTACTTTGGAATGTACTCGCAAACATTTTGAACACGGGTATAATATAATAGTGGGTAATCATACTCCGAAAGATTCTACGATCATAACGTTTGTCACGAAATAAACAAAAATTCAAGATGCACGCGTACAGGTAAAATATGAATGTGCAATACGAGAGTAGGAATAGAATGCACCAATCGAGTGTCTGAAGCGACTCCTCAAAAGGGAAATAAATCATGCCTCAGTCGGGCGTCTGAGCGACACCACATAAAGGGCTTATGAATAAAAAAATAACAAGCATGCCACAGTCGGGCGTCTGAGCGACACCACATAAAGGGCTTATGAATAATAAAGAAATGACAAACATGCCGCAGTCGGGCGTCTGAGCGACGCCACATAAAGGGCTTATAAATAATAAAGAAATGACAAACATGCCGCAGTCGGGCGTCTGAGCGACGCCACATAAAGGGCTTATAATAAAGAAATGACAAACATGCCGCAGTCGGGCGTCTGAGCGACGCCACATAAAGGGCTTATAAAGGATAAATAAATAACAAGCATGCCGCAGTCGGGCGTCTGAGCGACGCCACATAAAGGGCTTATAAATAATAATCGCAGTGAGTATCCAGGAGATAGAACCGTCCCAGGGATACTTAATAATTCAAATAATGTAAATGGTTAATCCATAATAATAATAAACATAATCCTCATATGTCATAGGTCATAATCAAAGTTCTAGTATAGTCGTTTCTCCATCCGAAGACCGTCACTATGTTCTAGTTTAGCCGTTTCTCCATCCGAAGACCGTCACTATACCCATCTCAGACTGCAGTCCTTACCTATGAACATGGCTATCCGAAAAGATTTAACCTCTGCAGAGGGTGTACTCTTTACCCACGAGTAACGGATTTATTTAGTCCATCGGGACTAATTCCGCCTACGGCCTTTTAATTGAAAACACGCCTGACCTGCACACACCAGCTTAACTTACCGGTGTCTGGAATCACCCACGACACCTGTCACGCAAAACTCTAAGTGGGGAGGCTACAACCTCGACGTAGCATGGGATCAAATTTATATCGCGCGCTCTAAGGGGTGCCCCCCTCTCGGTCCCAACCGGAAACACCCATGCCCCCGGACCAGGTGGCATGCCTACCGGAGGCCTCCGGTATCTTCCACCATGGCCTCTCTGTACGGTGTGTGCTTTGGTAAGGGGTTGACAACTTACTGAACCGTACCCTACCTGCGCCAGGGACAAGTGGTAGTACAAAACAAGTAGGGGGAGTTACTGAACAAGACTCGACCTACGGCCGACTCAGGAGGTCCAAGTATTCTCCGAATGATTAGAATAACCAAAATATTTCCATTAACAGACAGAATCACCGCTCATCAAACCTCATCATGCCATACCGGACACACTCGTCTCGACGAGGAACTAGGGACAAGCTCGTGTCTACCCAAGACCACGACTTTCCCGGCTTCCTGCCGGTATGCATGAAGAGCTCGCGAGGTTGATCACTATCACCAGCATATCCATTTCTAACAGTAAAGCATCTCCAACATGTACTCATGCGTGTGACTTTATCGTTACATAAAAATATCGTATGCTCCAAGTCAAGGTGGTGTTGTAACCGTATCAAAACACCTCACAAAAATATTATGCCAGAGTTCAGAATGCTTGCCTTCAAGAGTATGCAAGGGGGTGCACTTTTTGAAAGTTTTCTTCTCTCTCCACTTCCTATTTTAAAAAAATATTCAAATAACAAATAGTTCAAAAACAGTACAAAAAGTTGTCCCAAATATTTTTGAAATAAATCTTAAAATAAACTAGATGAAATTTGAGAGAGGTAGGAAAAAGAATCAGCTCATTTGGAGTTTTATTTTAAAAGATATAGCCAGTCAAAGTTTGGTCAAAGTTCTATTTTTAATAAAACCAGAAAAAGAAAACGTTTCGATACAGAATACGCTTTCGGGGTAGGGGATACGTACTCGAGGATATACGCTTCCACTTAAAACACACGTCGGCGGGGGCTGGGTCACTGACAGTGGGTCCAGGGGGCCCACTGGTCAGGTTTGACCAGTCGCCTCTCCCTCCTCTGCCTTTGCCCGAGCGGAGGCGGGACTCCGGCGATCGCCGTCGACGAACGGCGGCTCCTAGGAGCCATCCGAGGGTGGGGAAGGATCCGCCGCTCCAGAACGATCCTTCCGGTAGTCGAAAGGGCTCCGGGGACGGAGGGGATCGTCGGCGGCGAGCTTCGCGGCGGCGGAGGCTTCGGGCAGTTTTGGGGGCCGGGGCTATGGTGGTTCCCGATCGGGCTAGAGAGGTGGGGCGGCTCCGCACGGTCAAGGGGAGTCGTGTGGTGGTGCTAGCTGAGCTAGGGAGGCTCTGTTGGCGATTAGCGGGACCGGAGGGCGGCGGCGGCCGAACCGACCGGAGTCGAGGAAGACGGCTACCATCCGCCGATTGCTGGCTAAGGGGAAGCTATGGGGGTGGCCTGGGGTCGTCTGAGTGCTCGGAGGGGCTCGGGGGCCTCCTTTTATAGCGCGACGGGACTGGTTCCGCGGTGGTGGATAAGAACGACGGCGAGTCGCCGTTCTGTAGCTGCAGGGCGTCGTGGCGGCGACGAGCGCGTGCCGACGAGCATGTGGATGAGCTCGGGCTATTCACGGGGGTAGCTGGCGCGCGGGGGTGGCTTGGGCGGCGCCGTCCATGGCAGAGCCCGCTGCCGACGCCGGCTTGCCGCCAAGGGAGCCCTGACGGCGGGGCTGTAGGGCGCCAGGGGTGGCTTGGAGGGTACTGGCGAGTGGGCGAGGGTAGTGCGTGGCTCTGCAGGCGAGCAAGGGCCAGGGGCGGGACGCGGCGAGGGCGGCAGTGCGACGCGGCGGCTCGGTGCGCGCGCGTGCAAAACGTGCGCTCTGGGCGCGCCCAGAGCACGCACGGGACATGCTCGACGTAATGCCAGGGCAGCCTAGCGTGCTAGAGCGAGGCTGGCAATTAACAGGACAGGGTTAGGGATAGCTAGGAGCTTAGTGGACAAGGTTGTTGGGTCAGTGGATCAAGTACACAGTGCAAACTAAAACTCATGTCAAAACTGACTGTGCACACCAAGTGTTCGACAGAATGCTAAGTGCATTTAGGCAACTCTTGGAGTGGCCAAAATCTCCAGATCAGGGTCTCTCTAGATGTAGGTGATGATGGCAAGATCATTTGGGCAAAACCAGAAACTTGCTAGTGCAAGTTTTGCAAAACTTTAGTTTTGGACAGAAAGAAAAATGTCTCATTGCATGCACTTAAAATCCTCCAATGGGTCCACTCTCCTGGACTTAAGGGTTTTGCAGGGAGGTCTATAAGCAGGAAAGAGCTCATGGGTACTAGAGCAAAATAAAATAGGGTTGCAGTACAAATCACCAAACTGGACCAGAATGAAAATGAGGATGATTCACTCAAATTTTTCAAAGAACATCACTCGGTTTTTGCATGAAGCAGAGTTATAAGCATCGACTGACATCTCAAAACACTTGGAAGAATTTTTAGGGAAATATTTAAATAGGTTGTAGTGCAAAAATACCTACTGAACCAGATTTGAAAAGTTGATGTAGAGCTCAAAATCTCCAATAACCAAAAGATGTTTTTGTATAAGAGTGATGTGGGAACATCACATGACATCCCCAAATTTTGGTGAAAATTTTAAATGCATTTATCAAATGGTTGCAGTGCAAAAGAGGCTCCAAATTTATGAAATATCATTTAAAAGTATAACGCTCAGGAAAAACGATTATGCAAATAAATCCACTGATAAAGAATTGTTTTATTGAGAGAGCATTCAAGTCCAATAATACTTTTCAAAAAGTTTCTACTTGAGATAAAAACCCACAATATTAAAGAGAAGAGGGTTCTGAAGTCAAAAGGGAAATCCAGAAAAATAAAAATTTAATTTCCTGGCAAAATTTTAATTAATAAAACAAGGTCAAATTTTTGGGGTGGTACAATCATTTCTTGAGCTGGATCGTGAAGACTTTCTGAAGCCTTTCTTCCTAGTGAACTTCTTAAACTTCTTCACAAGCATAGCAAGCTCCTTTCCAATGTCTTCAGGATCACCAGAACTGCAGTCGGATTCTTCTTCAGATGAGGAAACAGCCTTTGCCTTCAAAGCGCGAGTTCGGACATAGTTGGGACCATAGATATCTCTTTTCTCAGATAGCTGAAACTCATGTGTGTTGAGCCTCTCAAGTATGTCAGACGGATCAAGTGTCTTGAAGTCAGGGCGTTATTGAATCATCAGGGCAAGGGTGTCGAACGAGCTGTCAAGTGATCTCAGGAGTGTCTTGACGATTTCATGCTTGGTGATTTCAGTGGCGCCGAGAGCACGAAGCTCATTTGTGATGTCAGTGAGGCGATCAAACGTGAGCTGGACATTCTCATAGTCGTTTCTCTTGAAGCGGTTGAAGAGGTTGCGAAGAACACTGATCCTTTGATCTCTCTGGGTTGAGACGCCTTCGTTGACCTTGGAGAGCCAGTCCCAGACTAGCTTCGACATTTTCAGAGCACTCACACGGCCATACTGTCCTTTGGTCAGATGACCACAGATGATGTTCTTGGCGGTAGAATCCAGTTGAACAAACTTTTTCACATCAGCAGGGTGACACCTTCACCAGTCTTAGGAACGCCATTCTTGACGACATACCAGAGGTCGACATCAATTGCTTCAAGATGCATGCGCATCTTATTCTTCCAGTAGGGATATTCAGTGCCATCGAAGACAGGGCACGCAGCGGAGACTTTGATTATCCCTGCAGCGACATAGCTAAAACTCCAGGTGGTTAAACCAAATCACACAGAACAAGGGAGTAGGCGATTTTTATGAAAGTCTTCAAAACATGGAAGTTTCGAAGACAAACAATAGAAATGAACCTATTAACATGCAGCGGAAGATAGACTACACTAGGCAGGCCATAGTCAAGTATTCAATGAAGTGAAAGCACTAAGACTAATAGCAGCTAGATAGTGATGATCAGGATGGAAGATAGTATGAAGCCAAACAACAATAGAAGTCACACAGTGAAGTCAAACAGGTAACACAGGCAGGCAATGACTTCACGAAGACAAACTGTAAATAAAGAGAGGGAGAAGATAGAACTAGTCGCTTGGTGAGGACAAGGATTTGTTGGACCAGTTCCAGTTGCTGTGACAACTGTACGTCTGGTTAGGGAGGCTGTGATTTAACTCAGAAGACTGCGTCTTCACCTTATTCCCCTTGAGCTAAGGACACCCAGTCCTCGCCCAATCACTCTGGTAAGTCTTTAAGGTAGACTTCCAAACCTTCACAGACTTCGTTCACCGGCGATCCACAATGACTCTTGGATGCTCAGAACGCGACGCCTAACCGGCTGGAGGATTCACAGTCCTCAAGTGTAACAAGTCTTCAGGTCACGCAGACAGAAAGACTTCAGTGATGCCTAACACTCTTTAGCTCTGGGTGTTTGGCCTTTGTCCTCGCAAAGATTTCTCTCTCTCTCAAAAGTTTCGAGGTGGGTTGCTCTCAAACGACAAAAGTCGTGCACTAACTCTGAGCAGCCATCAATTTATGGTGTAGGGGGTGGGCTATTTATAGCCACTAGGCAACCCGACCTGATTTGTCCGAAATGACCCTGGGTCACTAAGGAACTGACACGTGTTCCAATGGTCAGATTTCAAACACACGCGCCAGCTTGACTTGGGCTACAAGTAAAGCTGACTCATCCAACTCTGGATAAGATTTGCTCTCATTGTCTTCGCTCGAAGATATAGGATTTGGTTGAGCATCACTTCAGTCACTCTGACTTTGTTCACTCGGACCCCACTTAACAGTACGGTGGTTCCTATGACTCAACAAAGAAGAAAAAGAAAACTACGAAACAACTATGTCTTCGCACTCCATAGTCTTCACGTGAATGTCTTCTCGAGTCATAAGCTTCGATGTGATTGTCTTCACATACCACCATTGTCTTCAATGTCTTCACACATTTGTAGGGGTCATCTCCGGTAGGTAAACCGAATCAACGAGGGACTACTACCTGTATTATCCTGCAATTCTCACAAACACATTAGTCCCTTAACCAGGTTTGTCGTCAATACTCCAAAACCAACTAGGGGTGGCACTAGATGCACTTACAACTGCGGAAGAAGGCGGCGGCGGATTCTACAACGTGCGCATGCGGTGCACGATGATGATCTGCTAGACTGGTTGGTGCTCCCGGCTAGCCGGCGGGCGGCTTGGTGAGGCTATCGGATTTCTTGGTGAGCGTGGCGCGAGGTCAGGGCACATCATTAATCCTGTAGGTAGGACAACTTTGGGTTGATCTATGTATTTATTTTGTAAAGTCTTGTTGAATAATACAATAAAGATAGCTGTGTGCATCGTTCGACGCAGAGGCCGGGGTAATCCTCCTTTTCGAAAAAAAAGTCAGAAATGTTTAACGAGTATCCAACAACCACAGGCAACTCGAAACAGATGAGACCAAGGAAATAAACTAGTAGTACAAAGGACAGGTCCCAGACTGAAGACAGAACTAAAGAAGTCATCCAACTCCTGGGAATTCTTCAGTCTCCAGCTTACGATAACAATCAGCCAACACTGGGAGCTGAAGCACACGCCAGCAACGAAGCAATGCACGAAATTTCATTCATCGACACCTTGTCTGAGCGCCTCTTTATCTGCATCTTTGAGAAGACGTTACCAATATAACAAGAAAGAGCAAATGGTGAATACAGTATAAAACAGCATTGGGCATATGACAACCAAAAAACAAATGATAAGCGTTTCAGACAAGTTGCAGAAGGAACAAGGGTTTCCCAACCCATTTCCTCTTTTTTTTCCAAATTATCCCTGGTGAGAACAGAGTTGCGAAACAATGCACATGAATATCTTAATTTGCACAGGAGTTGCAACTTTCCAAGTCCATTGATTACTGACACCAGCAAGATGACGTTCCTGCCAACAATACACTGATTTTGTAGTGAACACCCGGCCATACCACTTTATCAGGAAGAGCACTCAAATGAGTTTGTCTAGCCACGACAACAACGAAAATTCAAAGGAGTGCTCGTCCTCGCATACTCTCGGTATCACCGTCCGCTCGTTTCTTTCGGGATAGGAGCGGGAGGGTGTATTAGCCTGGTACGCGTCCTGTACTGGTTAGGATTAGGAGCTGCAATAAAACAAGGTTGGCCCCACCATCCTATTGTCGTTCCGTTAGAACCAAACGGTGGGCGCCCTGACCACCCACCGTGTACCCATCGCACAGGAACGATCCTCCGTCTTGAGCCGTGCTACACCGCTTCTGAATCTCAAGTAGGAGTAGTAGAATCAAACTGTGGGCGCCATGACCACCCATCCTGGGTACTGAAAGAGCACAGCACCAGGTGCACACTGAACATGATACACGGGTCCAATAGACTGTAGTTGGAGCACAACAATGGCTTCCATGTTGACGTTGGGCACAAGAACAAGCATGTGCCATGCCATCATGGTGCTGGCCTGCTGGGAGTCTTGCGAGGGTTGGACACGAGCAGCGGTAGCGACAGAGGTGCACAGCGAGGCGGAGGCGCTGTCGGCCGCGGCCAAGCTGGGCATGGTGATGCCGAGCACCGCCATGGTGGAGACGGGCATGGCGATGGCGAGCCCATTCTTGCCGTAGCTCGTTGTTGTCGGATATCCAGCGTCGCCTTGTCATGCCAACGTGCTCAACGTTATCATTCTCGCGGGTGTCGTCTTGCATGTTGTGGATAACCTTGTCTTCCTGCGTAACATGGCGCCACCACTGTGAATTCATACACAGGGCGCAGACACGATGGAAGCCGCTGGAGCTTTGTATGACAACCCACACGTGGAGGAGCATCCGGCGCGACGGGGTGCAGGCTGTAGATAGGCTAACGGTGTATGCTTAGACAATCGCGGACATGGTTCGTTGTGTCTATGAAGCCGAAGACCTGACCTGAACGATGGCGAGAAAGATCCCGTGCATGGCTGTCTCTTGGAGATTACGCATCCATGCATGTTGTTCCCCATAGTATTGCTCACGCCACTATTTTATAGCTCAGTATTTCATCAATAGCTAACTAGTTATGCCATACGCTGACCACTTTTTGAAGTCCAGCAACCTCAGCGAGTGATGTACGCCTTTTCACACATCTCTACTCCCTCTCCCTCCCAAATAAATTAATAGACTTTATTTTATCTTAGACAATTTAAATTGCTCATATCTTTTAAAAGTATAAGTTCATTGTAAAATAATTTATATATTTGAACTCCGGGCGCCAAGACCTTTAGAACAAGACCAATCTTGGATATATTTCAGATACGTTCAAATTTTGACGACATATTTCACTAGAAAAATGTGATACAATCCAATTTTCATAGAAACCTGTGATACAATCCTATTTTCATTAGAAACCTGTGAAACCAAACTATTTCACTGGAAACCTATTTAATCAAAATATGAAACTGAAATGTCAACTAGTGAAACCGATTATTTCAAAATGTGTAACGGTTTATTTCAAAAGAATGAAAATATGTTATTCCAATAATGTTTAATTGAAATAGATGTGATTTTTGTGAAACAGGCCGGTGAAAAGTAAAATATGGGTTCTAAAAATGAAAACAATATGAAACTGAAATGTCAACTTGTGAAAATTATTATTTGGAAATATGTAACCGTTTATTTCAAAAGAGTGAAATATGTTATTTAAAAAATGTTGAACTAGAATAGATATGATTTTTCATGAAATAAGCCGGCGAAAAGTGAAATCTGGGTTCTGAAAATGAAAACAATATGAAACTGAAATGTCAACTTGTGAAATTGATTATTTGGAAATGTGTAATAGTTTATTTCAAAAGAGTGAAACATTTTATTTCAAAAATATGGAATTTAAAATGTATGCAAAATCAGTCGTGTTTTAAAGGCCTACGACACGAGTTCAATTTTTTTTCAAATCAGAATGTTGGTTCAAAAGATTTGACCGATTTAAGTTAGCAAAGATGAAATAAATGGATGCATTTGTCTGGGAGAGAAGAGAGAATAAGCAACCCATGCATGCAACCCTACGGTACGGCCCTACGTCGTCATACACATTCAAAAGCTGCATGCAAAGGAGCCCACATAAAGTTGGTATTCTCACGTATTTAATTGTGAAACTGTTTGGCTGGTTTATAATCAAAAGATGGCACACATCCACATGAAAAGCATCAACGGTTGAACCTTGCACGGTACCAGAATCGCCTCTTTCGATGGCGTTGTCATTTTCGGCGAGTGTGTCATCACAAATTGTTCCACGGTTTGCATGAAAATATTGCCACCTTCAGAAAGGAAGACGACAGTTCTGGAGATCAGAGAAAACACCCCCGCCCGCTCATCTCCATTTGGCCACGACCGGCACGATCTCTTGGCCACGTTATGTGCCATCCGCCCAGGTCTTCGCCGGGTCACGTTGCCTTTTGCCGCCTCACCGTTTACCCCAATGGCCCCACAGCGTATTACCGCCAGTCCAGCACCTAATCCATCGTACCATCCTCAGACATTAAAGCCACTCGAAACTCCAAACATGTCCTTGCCGTACAGATAAAGTGACCAGGGGTGCTCATCCGCTCCAATGCCACGCTCCGACAACAATGCTATTTTTAGTATCAAATAATCAACTAATCTAATTGAAAAATGTCAAACAGTTCGGGAGCTTGGTCACAGACTATTCACAGTGAAGAGTAACTTACACTAGTAATATACACGCTATCCTAGACTATATTACTACCTTTATAGTGGCTAGTCATAGTGGGGAGTATCATATACTAGTATCATGCATTTGATATTAGTGTATAATATTACCTCCATAGTGCATAATATCACATAGTAGTATCATAGATGATACTCCCTCCGTTCAGAATTACTCGTCGCAGAAATGGATGTATCTAGATGTATTTTAGTTCTAGATACATCAATTTTCGCGACAAGTAATTCCGAACGGAGGGAGTATTATTTATGGCCATGCAAGACACAAAGTAGCACAACATTAATTATGATACGGTATCTACCTATGTTACTCTAATCCTCTCTCTCTTCTTTAATTACCTGCCACATAAGCTTGTTTGCTAGTCTCAATGCATGATACCGGTTATGTTACCCCCACTATGGCCAGCCGACATATGTGTAGTGTCATGCAAAGCTTCATTTATTAGGTTATGGACTCATTTTGTGTTGGTATGTGTGATGTTACCTATAGAATGGGTAACTAGCTTTTACTCAATTTACCTCTCTCCTCATTAACTCATTGCCACGTAGAAAAATTTGCCGAGCTGGACCCGTTGTTACTCTTGAAATTGCTCCCACTGTGGCCACTCACAGAGAGGAGTACTCATTATGCGAGGGATCTAGCCATAGCCTAACTAGGTCCCCACTATTACGAGTAACTTTTCTGTCCGCAAAATAAACATCTTTGACTTTTAAGATGTTCTCCAACATGGGGAGTCATTGAACCTAGGTTTTACTAAGACCACAATTTGATTTCTGAAATATTTAGCTTTAAAGATTTTCTGTCATAAACCCTATTGAGTTTCAAGCTTCCACCACCATTTAGTCATAAGAGTAATGTTCTGCTTTTCTAAATCAAGGACACCAAGCCCACCTTTCTTCTTGGTCCTACAAATGATCTTTCATTTCATCATATGGTATTTATGTTTATTTCCACCTCCTTCCCACAAACACACCTACGACGCATATCAAGATTTTTCGAAAACGTTTTATTGAATAAGAACATTGACATGAGATAAGAAGGGATCCGTGATAAACTTGAGATAACAAGAGTTAGTCTAGCCCCAGAGGAAGTTGTACTCCCAATTCAAGTGTCCAATCCTGTAATCACCTTGGCTTCAAGGAAACTACGATCACTAGATCTAAGAGAGGAAAAAGTCACATGCACACCCAAATATTTCATAGGGAGAGATCCCACCTGACAGCCAAACAAGTGTGATTAAAATTCAGTGATAGTGTTGTGACTACCCACTGAAAATATTTCACTCTTACTATATTTGACTTTTAAGCTAGACGTCAACTCAAACATGAACAAGAGGAGCTTCAAGTTGATAGCTTTGTCAGGCTCATGGTTAATGCGCAAAACAGTGTCATCCGCATACTGGAGCACTGCAACTCCATTTTCAATCAAGTCAGGGGCCATGCCCACAATCATTTGATTGCTTTGGGCTTTCAAAATCATTCTGGCTAGACACTCAACAACCATGTTAAACAAAATGGAGAGAATGGCTTAACACAATCGTACCATTTATCGCAAAAGCCCTTAACACGATGGCAAGATACAAGGAAGTCACAATTGACTTTGTCATAGGTTTTTCGAAAATCAAGTTTAATCAGTATGGCGATCACGTTGAGCGGGAGCATGATGCAAAATCGGATGTAGGGATTCCTCGTAGCGCATCAAAGCATCTTGAACCGAGAAGTTCATACCCAGCTCAAAGATGATCTTATTGAGCATCAGTGGCTACTCCACATCAATTTATAGTGTGCTTTTATCATGCTCTTTACTTCATTTGAATCCTTCTGTTGTTTGACTTTGAATAATTTTGTTTGTAGACTTTAAATTTGTAATATCCATGAAATGTGTGAACCTTAATTATTATGTTTGAGTTTAATATGTGTGCTAATATGTAGTTGGAATGTAGTATGTAAACTAAAACTAGGAAGATTTGATGAAGAAAAACACGGAGTTAAGTTTAGAGGATCGGCTAGGAACCACAATTTTTTAGAGAAACAAATATAATGAGTTAAAGGATAAAAGGCCATATATAGGCCTAAATTATAAGGAATCAGTTAGAGATGCTCTAATGAATCAGTGACACAATGATACAATATGTACCAAGTTTCTTGAGACAGTTGAATACGAATTTCAAATTTGAATAAACAGAGCTCTGCAGGTTCTGTTCCTTTATTACAAACACTGCTCTGGTGATCATCTAGTGTCGAGCTACAGCAGTAGAGCAGGTGGTATGAACAACAGAAGACGTAGGTAGGAGCAGATAGTAGCAGTAGTACATCGATCTTGGTTCCGGCGAGACAACAGAGCTGGCCGGGACGCTCACGCCGTCGAGCGCTTCACGTTCTTGGCCCAGATTATGTGCCCGTACGGCATGAGGTGGCAGACCGGCGTGCCGCCGGGCTTGGTGCCAAGGAGCTTGAAGGACACGTGCTCTGGGTTCCACAGGGACGTGTCGGTGTGGCACACGGTGGCGATGGTCACCGCGTCGCCGCCGCGAGCGCCCTCCATGTCCACCATGTACGCCCTGGACGGGCCGGTGGTGTGGCACCGGTACACGGTGTACGGGTAGGCCTCGTCGTGGCACGCCACGAAGACAGGCCCCCCCTCCACCGGCCGCACGGAGCGGACGGCGTACGTCTGCAGCGGGGCGCCGGCGCGGGGCAGCGTCGACGTCACCGGCCTGATGTCGCGGGTCCCCAGCACTCCCATGGCGCGCTCCACCAGGGCCTCCAGCGAAGTCGCGCAGAACTTGGACTCGCCGGCGATGGTCGGCGACTCGCAGGCGCGCAGCGTCGCCTCCATGCTGGCCACCGTGGCGGAGTCTGACGCGACGCCGAACGTCGCGAGGACGCCTGGCAGCGCGGCCGTCGTGAACGGGACGGAGTCGGCGACCTGGCGCGGCAGGAAACCGAGAGCGGCGGGAGTCGCCGGGGGGAAGCGGAATGGGAGCCTCTTGCCGACGCGCACCGCCTCCTCGTGAAAGAATACCGTCGTCGTCTCCGCCTTGCCGCCCCTAGCCATGGACGCCCCGCTTCCAGCGGGGCTGCTGCTCGGCGCCTTGTATTCATCGGTGGCGCCACGGCGTTCGTCGGCGCCGCTGTAGTTGTCGTAGTCGAAGCCCCCCGCTCCGGAGGCGGCGCCGGTGCGCTTGCTTGGTTCATCATCGGACGACGAGCGGCTGTAATCACGGTAGTCGAAGGGGGGCCTGTCCTCGGGGTCTCTTACGAAGCTGGTGGCTTCTGTGTGCAGTTCAACACCCACGCGTACGCGTGCATGCATTTTTGTGTTTGGTGATCAATCAAACTCGAGAGAAGAAGACAGTTAACGGAGGGCGACGAGGAACATGCAAGACAGACCTGCTGCAGGTTGTTTGAGGAGGCGGAGAACGGCGTCGGGCAATGGCGAGTGCGGCAGCACGGCGCGCCAGAACACCTCCGCCGTCGCCGGCGCTGCGTGGCCCAGCTGCCCTCCAGCCTGAACCTGAGACGTAACGCAAGCGGCAGTATTGGCCGTTAGCACCAGTTTGCCAAAATAAAGAAGATGCAGGCGTTGCTCAGTGGCTTCTTCGGCCATTACCGCGACCAGGGTGGCAGCGAGGAGGGCGACGAGGAAGCGCGCCATGGATGTGCGCTAGGTGAGAGGTCGAGAGGTTGTACTACTTGGGAGTGATGATGCGATCAGGCGAGGTACTTATAGGCGTCGTCGGCTCGACGGGGAGGTGTTTCATTGACGGCGACGCCAAACAGAAAAGCTCTCGATGTGAGCTGTGCGATCGCATGGTACGTGCGGCACCGGAGAATATAATCCTGGGCGTGACATCCGACGATCCGCGCGCGAATGGCGTGCTGTGTGGCGCGGCAGCGTCAGGTTCGCGTTCGCCTTCGTGTGCGGTGCGGTGCTCGCCGTCCACGCAGCTGCAGTTAACTTTGCGGGGCTTCGGGAGGTCCGGGAAAATAATCCCATACGACCTGGTCTCACGCTTCATCTCGTAAGACCTACTCTAGAGGATGCCACGTGTTCTTCACCAATCTTGATGCACCCTTCTTCCTCAATCCTCCTTCCCAAACTTCACGCGTCCAGCGTCCAGCGTCATGAATCCTAACAGTCTCCTACATGGCCTCGCGCCCCTCGCCGGCAGGCCCGGCACCGTAGAAAAGCTAGCCATCTAGTGCACCGACGGGCATGCTGGATAGCTTGGGCTTCATCAATTAAACATCAAATCTCGAAATAGCGGAGACAAAATACAGATCAGGCATATACACATTGGAGACATTCGATTCAATAGCTATGGTGTATTAGTAGCGACTATGGAAGTGATTCCGCCAATCTCTTGCCCTGTAGCGGGCTGGCAGAGGTGTGACCGGCAGCTCAGAGTGAGGAGCAGCTGCACCTAATGCGGCGACAGTTAATCAGCTAGAGGCACGGCGGCACGGCGGACAGATGATTTGAATACAAAGCAGTGGAAGCTTGTCTCATAGGTTTGGCTGCCGTAGCAGTCATGGCGGGTGGATCTGCGTGTGTCTATTCAACTTGATGAGTGAGCTAGGAACGGCTGTGAGCCGCTATGCCGGCAGACACAGGAAATAAATTGCAAGGAGGATTGGGGAAGAAGGGATGCATTAAGATTGGTGGAGTACACGTGGGATCCTCTAGCGAGGGTCTTATGAGATGAAGCGTGAGACCAGGTTGTATAGGATTATTTTCCGGAGGTCTGTGGCAAGGAATTTGGTGTTGCAGGGTCATAGACGATGTCCCCGTTGGTCTGAACGCATGCCTGATTGAAGTATCGGAACAACTTAAAGTGAGGGGTTGTCCCGAGAAAGCACTCGCAAGATGTGACGAAGTTTGCAATGTGAAGAACCCTCTTTGACGGGATGTGGTGTAACTGGCAGTTGTAGAAGTGCAGCAGCTGATACGTCTCCAACGTATCTATAGTTTTTGATTGCTCCATGCTATATTATCTTCTGTTTTGGACATTATTGGGCTTTATTATACACTTTTATATTATTTTTGGGACTAACCTATTAACCGGAGGCCCAGCCCAGAATTGCTGTTTTTTGCCTATTTCAGAGTTTCGCAGAAAAAGAATATCAAACGGAGTCCAAACGGAATGAAACCTTCGGGAACGTGATTTTCGGAACGAACATGATCCAGAGGACTTGGACCCTACGTCAAGAAAGCTACCAGGAAGCCACGAGGTAGGGGGCGCGCCCTCCACCCTCGTGGGCCCCACGTTGCTCCACCGACGTACTCCTTCCTCCTATATATACCTACGTACCCCCAAACGATCAGATACGGAGCCAAAAACCTAATTCCACCGCCGCAACCTTCTATATCCGTGAGATCCCATCTTGGGGCCTGTTCCGGAGCTCCGTCGGAGGGGGCATCGATCACGGAGGGCTTCTACATCAACACCATAGCCTCTCCGATGAAGTGTGAGTAGTTTACCTCAGACATTCGGGTCCATAGTTATTAGCTAGATGGCTCTTCTCTCTTTTTGGATCTCAATACAATGTTCTCCCCCTCTCTTGTGGAGATCTATTCGATGTAATCTTCTTTTGCGGTGTGTTTGTTGAGACCGATGAATTGTGGGTTTATGACCAAGTTTATCTATGAACAATATTTGAATCTTCTGAATTCTTTTATGTATGATTGGTTATCTTTGCAAGTCTCTTCGAATTATCGGTTTGGTTTGTCCTACTAGATTGATCTTTCTTGCAATGGGAGAAATGCTTAGCTTTTGGGTTCAATCTTGCGGTGTCCTTTCCCAGTGACAGTAGGGGTAGCAAGGCACGTATTGTATTGTTGCCATCGAGGATAACAAGATGGGGTTTATATCATATTGCATGAGTTTATCCCTCTACATCATGTCATCTTGCTTAAAGCATTATTCTGTTCTTATGAACTTAATAATCTAGATGCATGCTGGATATCGGTCGATGTGTGGAGTAATAGTAGTAGATGCAGGCAGGAGTCGGTCTACTTGTTTCGGACGTGATGCCTATATACATGATCATGCCTAGATATTCTCATAACTATGCTTAATTCTGTCAATTGCTCAACAGTAATTTGTTCACCCACCGTAAATATTTATGCTCTCGAGAGAAGCCACTAGTGAAACCTATGGTCCCCGGGTCTATTTTCCATCATATTAATCTTCTAACACTTAGCTATTTCCGTTGCCTTTTATTTTACTTTGCATCTTTATCAAAAAAATACCAAAAATATTATCTTATCATATCTATCAGATCTCACTCTCGTAAGTGACCGTGTAGGGACTGACAACCCCTTATCGCGTTGGTTGCGAAGATTTATTTGTGTTGTGTAGGTGCGAGGGACTCGTGTGTAGCCTCCTACTGGATTGATACCTTGGTTCTCAAAAACTGAGGGAAATACTTACGCTACTTTGCTGCATCACCCTTTTCTCTTCAAGGGAAAACCAACGGAGTGCTCAAGAGGTAGCAAGAAGGATTTCTGGCGCCGTTGCCGGGGAGGTCTACACAAAAGTCAACATACCAAGTACCCATCACAAACCCTTATCTCCCGCATTACATTATTCGCCATTTGCCTCTCGTTTTCCTCTCCCCCACTTCATCCTTGCCGTTTTATTCGCCCTCTCTTTTTCGTTCGCCTCTTTTTCGCTTGCTTCTTGTTTGCTCGTGTGTTCGGTTGCTTGTTTGTCATGATGGCTCAAGATAATACCAAATTGTGTGACTTTACCAATATCAACAATAATGATTTCCTTAGCACTCCGATTGCTCCTCTTACCGATACTGAATCTTGTGAAATCAATGCTGCTTTGTTGAATCTTGTCATGAAAGATCAATTCGCCGGCCTTCCTAGTGAAGATGCCGCTACTCATCTAAATAGCTTCGTTGATTTGTGTGATATGCAAAAAAAGAAAGATGTTGACAATGATATTGTTAAATTGAAGCTATTTCCTTTTTCGCTTAGAGATCGTGCTAAAGCTTTGTTTTCGTCTTTGCCTAAAAATAGTATTGATTCTTGGAACAATTGCAAAGATGATTTTATCTCTAAGTATTTTCCTCCCGCTAAAATCATATCTCTTAGAAACGATATTATGAATTTTAAGCAACTCGATCATGAACATGTTGCACAAGCTTGGGAGAGGATGAAATTAATGATACGTAATTGCCCTACGCATGGTTTGAATTTATGGATGATTATACAAAAAATTTATGCCGGATTGAATTTTGCTTCTAGAAATCTTTTAGATTCGGCCGCAGGAGGCACTTTTATGGAAATCACTTTAGGAGAAGCTACTAAACTCCTAGATAATATTATGGTTAATTATTCTCAATGGCACACTGAAAGATCTACTAATAGAAAAGTGCATGCGATAGAAGAAATTAATGTTCTGAGTGGAAAGATGGATGAACTTATGAAATTATTTGCTACTAAGAGTGTTTTTTCTGATCCCAATGATATGCCTTTGTCTACTTTGATTGAGAATAATAATGAATCTTTGGATGTAAATTTTGTTGGTAGGAATAATTTTGGTAACAACGCGTATAGAGGAAACTTTAATCCTAGGCCTTATCCTAGTAATTCCTCTAATAATTATGGTAATTCCTACAACAATTCTTATGGAAATTTTAATAAGATGCCCTCTGAATTTGAGACTAGTGTTAAGGAATTTATGAATTCGCAAAAGAATTTCAATGCTTTGCTTGAAGAAAAATTGCTTAAAGTTGATGAATTGGCTAGGAACGTTGATAGAATTTCTCTTGATGTTGATTCTTTGAAACTTAGACTTATTCCACCTAAGCATAATATCAATGAGTCTCTCAAAGCCATGAGAATTTCCATTGATGAGTGCAAAGAAAGAACCGCTAGGATGCGTGCTAAGAAAGATAGTTTTGTGAAAGCGTGTTCTTCTAGTTTCGATGAAAATAAAGATGAAGATCTAAAGGTTATTGATGTGTCCCCTATTAAATCTTTGTTTTGCAATATGAATCTTGATAATGATGGGACTGAATATGATCCACCTTTACCTAGAAGGCGTTCCAGAAATTCGGAGTTTTTAGATCTTAATGCTAAAATTGATAAAAGTGGGATTGAAGAGATCAAAACATTAGATATTAATGAACCCACTATCTTGGATTTCAAGGAATTTAATTATGATAATTGCTCTTTGATAGATTGTATTTCCTTTTTGCAATCCGTGCTAAATTCTCCTCATGCTTATAGTCAAAATAAAGCCTTTACCAAACATATCGTTGATGCTTTGATGCAATCTTATGAAGAAAAACTTGAGTTGGAAGTTTCTATCCCTAGAAAACTTTATGATGAGTGGGAACCTACTATTAAAATTAAAATTAAAGATCATGAATGCTATGCTTTGTGTGATTTGGGTGCTAGTGTTTCCACGATTCCAAAAACTTTGTGCGATTTGCTAGGTTTCCGTGATTTTGATGATTGCTCTTTAAACTTGCACCTTGCGGATTCCACTTATAAGAAACCTATGGGAAGAATTAATGATGTTCTTATTGTTGCAAATAGGAACTATGTGCCTGTAGATTTTATTGTTCTTGACATAGATTGCAATCCTTCATGTCCTATTATTCTTGGTAGACCTTTCCTTAGAACGATTGGTGCAATTATTGATATGAAGGAAGGGAATATTAGATTCCAATTTCCATTAAAGAAAGGCATGGAACACTTCCCTAGAAACAAAATAAAATTACCATATGAATCTATTATGAGAGCCACTTATGGATTGCCTACCAAAGATGGCACTACCTAGATCTATCCTTGCTATTATGCCTAGCTAGGGGTGTTAAACGATAGCGCTTGTTGGGAGGCAACCCAATTTTATTTTTAGTTTTTTTGCTTTTTGCTTCTGTTTAGGAATAAATATTTGTTCTATCCTCAGGTTAGATGTGTTTTATGTTTTAATTAGTGTTTGTGCCAAGTTAAACCTATAGGATCTTCTTGGATGATAGTTATTTGACCTTGCAGAAAATTCCAGAAACTTTCTGTTCACGAAAATAATTGTTAAAAATCACCACAAGGTGATAAAATATTGATTCAAATTGCTGCTGATCAATAAACAAATTGTCTAGGTCGTCCTATTTTTTATGATGTTTTGGAGTTCCAGAAGTTTGCGTTAGTTACGGATTACTACAGACTGTTCTGTTTTTGACAGATTCGGTTTTTCGTGTGTTGTTTGCTTATTTTGATGAATCTATGGCTAGTAAAAGAGTTTATAAACCATAGAGAAGTTGGAATACAGTAGGTTTAACACCAATATAAATAAATAATGAGTTCATTACAGTACCTTGGAGTGGTCTTTTGTTTTCTTTCACTAACGGAGCTCACGAGATTTTCTGCTGAGTTTTGTGTTGTGAAGTTTTCAAGTTTTGGGTGAAAGATTTGATGGATTATGGAACAAGGAGTGGCAAGAGCCTAAGCTTGGCGATGCCCATGGCACCCCCAAGATAATCTAAGGACACCTAAAAGCCAAAGCTTGGGGATGCCCCGGAAGGCATCCCCTCTTTCGTCTACTTCCATCAGTAACTTTACTTGGAGCTATATTTTTATTCACCACATGATATGTGTTTTGCTTGGAGCGTCTTGTATGATTTGAGTCTTTGCTTTTTAGTTTACCACAATCATCTTTGCTGTACACACCTTTTGAGAGAGACACACATGATTCGGAAATTATTAGAATACTCTATGTGCTTCACTTATATCTTTTGAGTTATATAGTTTTTGCTCTAGTACTTCACTTATATCTTTTAGAGCACGGTGGTGGATTTGTTTTATAGAAGCTATTGATCTCTCATGCTTCACTTAGATTATTTTGAGAGTATTAAATAGCATGGTAATTTGCTTAAATAATCCTAATATGCTAGGTATTCAAGATTAGTAAAAACTTTCTTATGAGTGTGATGAATACTAAGATAAGTTTGATACTTGATGATTGTTTTGAGACATGGAGGTAGTGATATCAAAGTTGCGCTAGTTGAGTAGTTGTGAATTTGAGAAATACTTGTGTTGAAGTTTGCAAGTCCCGTAGCATGCACGTATGGTAAACGTTATGTAACAAATTTGAAACATGAGGTGTTCTTTCAGTGTCTTCCTTATGAGTGGCGGTCGGGGACGAGCGATGGTCTTTTCCTACCAATCTATCCCCCTAGGAGCATGCGCGTAGTGCTTGGTTTTTTATGACTTGTAGATTTTTGCAATAAGTATGTGAGTTCTTTATGACTAATGTTGAGTCCATGGATTATACGCACTCTCACCTTTCCATCATTGCTAGCCTCTTCGGTACCGTGCATTGCCATTTCTCACATTGAGAGTTGGTGCAAACTTCGCCGGTGCATCCAAACCCTGTGATATGATATGCTCTTTCACACATAAACCTCCTTATATCTTCCTCAAAACAGCCACCATACCTACCTATTATGGCATTTCCATAGCCATTCCGATATATATTGCCATGCAACTTTCCACCGTTCCGTTTATCATGACACTTTCATCATTGTCATATTGCTTTGCATGATCATGTAGTTGACATAGTATTTGTGGCAAAGCCACCGTTCATAATTCTTTCATACATGTCACTCTTGGTTCATTGCCTGTCCCGGTATACCGCCGAAGGCATTCATATAGAGTCATACTTTGTTCTAGTATCGAGTTGTAATCATTGAGTTGTAAATAAATAGAAGTGTGATGATCATCATTTTCTAGAGCATTGTCCCAAGTGAGGAATTAAAAAAGAGAGAAAGGCCATAAAAAAAGAGAAGGCCCAAAAAAATGAGAGAAAAAGAGAGAAGGGACAATGTTACTATTCTTTTACCACACTTGTGCTTCAAAGTAGCACCATAATCTTCATGATAGAGAGTCTCTTGTTTTGTCACTTTCATATACTAGTGGGAATTTTTCATTATAGAACTTGGCTTGTATATTCCAACAATGGGCCTCCTCAAGTGCCCTAGGTCTTCGTGAGCAAGCAAGTTGGATGCACACCCACTTAGTTTCTTTTGTTGAGCTTTCATATATTTATAGCTCTAGTGCATCCGTTGCATGGCAATCCCTACTCCTTGCATTAACATCAATCGATGGGCATCTCCATAGCTCATTGATTAGCCTCGTTGATGTGAGACTTTCTCCTTTTTTGTTTTCTCCACATAACCCCCATCATTATATTATATTCCACCCATAGTGCTATATCCATGGCTCACGCTCATGTATTGCATGAAGGTTGAAAAGGTTTGAGATTACTAAAGTATGAAACAATTGCTTGGCTTGTCATCGGGGTTGTGCATGATGAGAGCATTCGTGTGTGACGAAAATGGAGCATGACTAAACTATATGATTTTGTAGGGATGAACTTTCTTTGGCCATGTTATTTTGAGAGGACATAATTGCTTAGTTAGTATGCTTGAAGTATTATTATTTTTATGTCAATATTGAACTTTTTATCTTGAATCTTTCGGATCTGCATATTCATACCACAATTAAGAAGAATTACATTGAAATTATGCCAAGTAGCATTCCACATCAAAAATTCTGTTTTTATCATTTACCTACTCGAGGACGAGCAGGAATTAAGCTTGGGGATGCTTGATACGTCTCCAACGTATCTATAATTTTTGATTGCTCCATGTTATATTATCTTCTGTTTTGGACATTATTGGGCTTTATTATACACTTTTATATTATTTTTGGGACTAACCTATTAACCGGAGGCCCAGCCCTGAATTGCTGTTTTTTTGCCTATTTCAGAGTTTCGCAGAAAAAGAATATCAAACGGAGTCCAAACGGAATGGAACCTTCGGGAACGTGATTTTCGGAACGAACATGATCCAGAGGACTTGGACCCTACGTCAAGAAAGCTACCAGGAAGCCACGAGGTAGGGGGCGCGCCTACCCCCCTAGGCGCGCCCTCCACCCTCGTGGGCCCCATGTTGCTCCACCGACGTACTCCTTCCTCCTATATATACCTTCGTACCCCAAATGATCAGATACGGAGCAAAAAACCTAATTCCACCGCCGCAACCTTCTGTACCCGTGAGATCCCATCTTGGGGCCTGTTCCGGAGCTCCGCCGGAGGGGGCATCGATCACGGAGGGCTTCTACATCAACACCATAGCCTCTCCGATGAAGTGTGAGTAGTTTACCTCAGACCTTCGGGTCCATAGTTATTAGCTAGATGGCTTCTTCTCTCTTTTTGGATCTCGATACAATGTTCTCCCCCTCTCTTGTGGAGATCTATTCGATGTAATCTTCTTTTGCGGTGTGTTTGTTGAGACCGATGAATTGTGGGTTTATGATCAAGTTTATCTATGAACAATATTTGAATCTTCTAAATTCTTTTATGTATGATTGGTTATCTTTGCAAGTCTCTTCAAATTATCAGTTCGGTTTGGCCTACTAGATTGATCTTTCTTGCAATGGGAGAAGTGCTTAGCTTTGGGTTCAATCTTGCGGTGTCCTTTCCCAGTGATAGTAGGGGCAGCAAGGCACGTATTGTATGTTGGAAATATGCCCTAGAGGCAATAATAAATGGTTATTATTATATTTCTTTGTTCATGATACTTGTCTATTGTTCATGCTATAATTGTATTATCCGGAAATCGCAATACATGTGTGAATACATAGACCACAACGTGTCCCTAGTAAGCCTCTAGTTGACTAGCTCGTTGATCAACAGATAGTCATGGTTTCCTGACTATGGACATTGGATGTCATTGATAATGGGATCACATCATTAGGAGAATTATGTGATGGACAAGACCCAATCCTAAGCATAGCATAAAAGATCGTGTAGTTTCGTTTGCTAGAGCTTGTCCAATGTCAAGTATCTTTTCCTTAGACCATGAGATCGTGCAACTCCCGGATACCGTAGGAGTGCTTTGGGTGTGCCAAACGTCACAACGTAACTGGGTGACTATAAAGGTGCACTACGGGTATCTCCGAAAGTGTCTGTTGGGTTGGCACGGATCGAGACTGGGATTTGTCACTCCGTATGACGGAGAGGTATCTCTGGGCCCACTCGGTAATGCATCATCATAATGAGCTCAATGTGACTAAGGCGTTGGTCACGGGATCATGCATTGCGGTACGAGTAAAGAGACTTGCCGGTAACGAGATTGAACAAGGTATTGGGATACCGACGATGGAATCTCGGGCAAGTAACATACCGATTGACAAAGGGAATTGTATACGGGATTGATTCAATCCTCGACATCGTGGTTCATCCGATGAGATCATCGTGGAACATGTGGGAGCCAACATGGGTATCCAGATCCCGCTGTTGGTTATTGACCGGAGAGGCGTCTCGGTCATGTCTGCATGTCTCCCGAACCCATAGGGTCTACACACTTAAGGTTCGGTGACGCTAAGGTTGAAGAGATATGAGTATGCGGAAACCCGAAAGTTGTTCGGAGTCCCGGATGAGATCCCGGACGTCACGAGGAGTTTCGGAATGGTCCGGAGGTGAAGAATTATATATAGGAAGTCCAGTTTCGGCCACCGGGAAAGTTTCGGGGGTTATCGGTATTGTACCGGGACCACCGGAAGGGTCCCGGGGGTCCACCGGGTGGGGCCACCTGTCCCGGAGAGCCCCATGGGCTGAAGTGGGAAGGGAACCAGCCCATAGTGGGCTGGGGCGCCCCCCCATGGGCCTCCCCCCTGCGCCTAGGATTGGAAACCCTAGGGTGGGGGGGCGCCCCACTTGACTTGGGGGGTAAGTTACCCCCTGGCCGCCGCCCCCCCACCCAGATGGGCTCCTGGCCGGCGCCCCCCCTCCCAGGGGGCCTATATAAAGGGGGGAGGGAGGGCAGTAGAATAACAGCCTTGGGCGCCTCCCTCCTCCCCTGCTACACCTCTCCCTCTCGCAGAAGCTCGGCGAAGCCCTGCCGAGACCCGCTACGTCCATCACCACGCCGTCGTGCTGCTGGATCTCCATCAACCTCTCCTCCCCCTTGCTGGATCAAGAAGGAGGAGACGTCGCTGCACCGTACGTGTGTTGAACGCGGAGGTGCCGTCCGTTCGGCACTCGGTCATCGGTGATTTGAATCACGGCGAGTACGACTCCGTCAACAACGTTCATTGGAACGCTTCCGCTCGCGATCTACAAGGGTATGTAGATGCACTCCTTTCCCCTCGTTGCTAGTATACTCCATAGATGGATCTTGGTGAGCGTAGGAAAATTTTAAAATTCTGCTACGATCCCCAACAGTGGCATCATGAGCCAGGCCTATGCATAGTTACTATGCACGAGTAGAACACAAAGCAGTTGTGGGCGTTGATGTTGCCAATTCTTCTTGCCGCTACTAGTCTTGTCTTGTTTCGGCGGTATTGTGGGATGAAGCGGCCCGGACCGACCTTACACGTACGCTTACGTGAGATAGGTTCCACCGACTGACATGCACTAGTTGCATAAGGTGGCTAGCGGGTGTCTGTCTCTCCTACTTTAGTCGGAACGGACTCGATGAAAAGGGTCCTTATGAAGGGTAAATAGAAATTGGCAAATCACGTTGTGGTTTTACGTAGGTAAGAAACGTTCTTGCTAGAAACCTATACAAGCCACGTAAAAACTTGCAACAACAATTAGAGGACGTCTAACTTGTTTTTGCAGCAAGTGCTATGTGATGTGATATGGCCAGAAGATGTGATGAATGATATATGTGATATATGAGATTGATCATATTCTTGTAATAGGAATCACGACTTGCATGTCGATGAGTATGACAACCAGCAGGAGCCATAGGAGTTGTCTTTATTATTTTGTATGACCTGCGTGTCATTGAATAACGCCATGTAAATTACTTTACTTTGTTGCTAAACGCGTTAGCCATAGAAGTAGAAGTAATCGTTGGCTTGACGACTTCATGAAGACACAATGATGGAGATCATGATGATGGAGATCATGGTGTCATGCCGGTGACGAAGATGATCATGGTGCCCCGAAGATGGAGATCAAAGGAGCATAATGATATTGGCCATATCATGTCACTATTTGATTGCATGTGATGTTTATCATGTTTTTGCATCTTATTTGCTTAGAACGACGATAGTAAGTAAGATGATGCCTTATGATAATTTCAAGAAAGTGTTCCCCCTAACTGTGCACCGTTGCGAAGGTTCGTTGTTTCGAAGCACCACGTGATGATCGGGTGTGATAGATTCTAACGTTCGCATACAATGGGTGTTGACAGGCCTAGCATGTACAGACATGGCCTCGGAACACACGCAATACACTTAGGTTGACTTGACGAGCCTAGCATGTACAGACATGGCCTCGGAACACGGAGGACCGAAAGGTCGAGCATGAGTCGTATAGAAGATACGATCAACATGGAGATGTTCACCGATCTTGACTAGTCCGTCTCACGTGATGATCGGACACGGCCTAGTTAACTCGGATCATGTTTCACTTAGATGACTAGAGGGATGTCTATCTGAGTGGGAGTTCATTGAGTAATTTGATTAGATGAACTTAATTATCATGAACTTAGTCTAAAATCTTTACAATATGTCTTGTAGATCAAATGGCCCACGTTGTCCTCAATTTCAGAGAAAGATTATGTCCTAGAAGCACCGCTAGGTGAAGCACCAATCCTAGAGAACCAAGACGTTATGAACGCTTGGCAATCACGTGCTGATGATTACTCCCTCGTTCAGTGTGGCATGCTTTACAGCTTAGAACCGGGGCTCCAAAAGCGTTTTGAGAAGCATGGAGCATATGAGATGTTCGAAGAGCTGAAACTGGTTTTCCAAGCTCATGCCCGGGTCGAGAGATATGAAGTCTCCGACAAGTTCTTCAGCTGTAAAATGGAGGAAAATAGTTCTGTTAGTGAGCACATACTCAGAATGTCTGGGTTACACAACCGCTTGTCTCAGCTGGGAGTTAATCTCCCGGATGACGCGGTCATTGACAGAATCCTTCAGTCGCTTCCACCAAGCTACAAGAGCTTTGTGATGAACTTCAATATGCAGGGGATGGAAAAGACCATTCCTAAGGTATATTCGATGCTGAAATCAGCAGAGGTGGAGATCAGAAAAGAACATCAAGTGTTGATGGTGAATAAAACCACTGAGTTCAAGAAGGGCAAGGGTAAGAAGAACTTCAAGAAGGACGGCAAGGGAGTTGCCGCGCCCGGTAAGCCAGTTACTGGGAAGAAGTCGAAGAATGGACCCAAGCCTGAGACTGAGTGCTTTTATTGCAAGGGAAGTGGTCACTGGAAGCGGAACTGCCCCAAATACTTAGCGGACAAGAAGGCCGGCAACACCAAAGGTATATGTGATATACATGTAATTGATGTGTACCTTACCAGTACTCGTAGTAGCTCCTGGGTATTTGATACCGGTGCGGTTGCTCATATTTGTAACTCAAAACAGGAACTACGGAATAAACGGAGACTGGCAAAGGACAAGGTGACGATGCGCGTCAGGAATGGTTCCAAGGTCGATGTGATCGCCGTCGGCACGCTACCTCTGCATCTACCTACGGGATTAGTTTTAAACCTCAATAATTGTTATTTAGTGCCAGCTTTGAGCATGAACATTGTATCTGGATCTCGTTTAATTCGAGATGGCTACTCATTTAAATCCGAGAATAATGGTTGTTCTATTTATATGAGAGATATGTTTTATGTTCATGCCGCGCTGGTTAATGGTTTATTCTTGATGAATCTCGAACGTGATGTTACACATATTCATAGTGTGAATACCAAAAGATGTAAAGTTGATAACGATAGTCCCACATACTTGTGGCACTGCCGCCTTGGTCACATTGGTGTCAACCGCATGAAGAAGCTCCATGCAGATGGACTTTTGGAGTCTCTTGATTACGAATCATTTGACACGTGCGAACCATGCCTCATGGGTAAGATGACCAAGACTCCGTTCTCCGGAACAATGGAGCGAGCAACCAACTCATTGGAAATCATACATACCAATGTGTGCGGTCCAATGAGTGTTGAGGCTCGCGGAGGATATCGTTATGTTCTCACTCTCACTGATGACTTAAGTAGATATGGGTATGTCTACCTAATGAAACACAAGTCTGAAACCTTCAAAAAGTTCAAGGAATTTCAGAGTGAGGTTGAGAATCAACGTGACAGAAAAATAAAGTTCTTACGATCAGATCGTGGAGGAGAATATTTGAGTCACGAATTTGGTGCACACTTAAGGAAATGTGGAATCGTTTCACAACTCACGCCGCCTGGAACACCTCAGCGAAATGGTGTGTCCGAACGTCGTAATCGCACTCTATTGGATATGGTGCGATCTATGATGTCTCTTACCGATTTACCGCTCTCATTTTGGGGCTATGCTTTAGAGACTGCCGCATTCACTTTAAATAGGGCTCCGTCGAAATCCGTTGAGACGACACCGTATGAATTATGGTTTGGGAAGAAACCTAAGCTGTCGTTTCTAAAAGTTTGGGGATGCGATGCTTATGTCAAGAAACTTCAACCTGAAAAGCTCGAACCCAAGTCGGAAAAATGCGTCTTCATAGGATACCCTAAGGAAACTATTGGGTATACCTTCTACCTCAGATCCGAAGGCAAGATCTTCGTTGCCAAGAACGGGTCCTTTCTGGAGAAGGAGTTTCTCTCGAAAGAATTGAGTGGGAGGAAAGTGGAACTTGATGAGGTGATAGTCACCCCTTCCGAACCAGAAAGTAGCGCAGCGCGGGAAAATGTTCCTGTGGTGCCTACACCGACTGGGGAGGAAGTTAATGATGATGATCATGAAGCTTCGGATCAAGTTACTACTGAACCTCGTAGGTCCACAAGGACACGTTCCGCACCAGAGTGGTATGGCAACCCTGTCCTGGAAATCATGTTGTTAGACAACGGTGAACCTTCGAACTATGAAGAAGCGATGGCGGGCCCGGATTCCGACAAATGGCTAGAAGCCATGAAATCCGAGATAGGATCCATGTATGAAAACGAAGTATGGACTTTGAGTGACTTGCCCGATGATCGGCGAGCCATAGAAAATAAATGGATCTTTAAGAAGAAGACAGACGCGGATGGTAATGTGACCATCTATAAGGCTCGACTTGTCGCTAAGGGTTATCGACAAGTTCAAGGGGTTGACTACGATGAGACTTTCTCACCCGTAGCGAAGCTGAAGTCCGTCCGAATCATGTTAGCAATTGCCGCATACTATGATTATGAGATATGGCAGATGGACGTCAAAACGGCATTCCTTAACGGCTTCCTTAAGGAAGAGTTGTATATGATGCAGCCGGAAGGTTTTGTCGATCCTAAGAATGCTAACAAAGTATGCAAGCTCCAGCGCTCAATCTATGGGCTGGTGCAAGCATCTCGGAGTTGGAACATTCGCTTTGATGAGATGATCAAAGCGTTTGGGTTTACACAGACTTATGGAGAAGCCTGTGTTTACAAGAAAGTGAGTGGGAGCTCTGTAGCATTTCTCTTATTATATGTGGATGACATACTATTGATGGGAAATGATATAGAATTCTTGGAAAGTATAAAGGCCTATTTGAATAAGTGTTTTCAATGAAGGACCTTGGAGAAGCTGCTTATATATTAGGTATCAAGATCTATAGAGATAGATCAAGACGCCTCATTGGTCTTTCACAGAGTACGTACCTTGACAAGATATTGAAGAAGTTCAATATGGATCAGTCCAAGAAGGGGTTCTTGCCTGTATTGCAAGGTGTGCAATTGAGCACGGCTCAATGCCCGACCACGGCAGAAAATAGAGAAAAGATGAGTGTCATCCCCTATGCCTCGGCCATAGGGTCTATTATGTATGCCATGCTGTGTACCAGACCTGATGTAAACCTTGCCGTAAGTTTGGTAGGAAGGTACCAAAGTAATCCCGGCATGGAACACTGGACAGCAGTCAAGAATATCCTGAAGTACCTGAAGAGGACTAAGGATATGTTTCTCGTTTATGGAGGTGACGAAGAGCTCGTCGTAAAGGGTTACGTCGACGCTAGCTTCGACACAGATCTGGATGCCTCGAAGTCGCAAACCGGATACATGTATACTTTGAATGGAGGAGCAGTAAGCTGGTGCAGTTGCAAGCAAAGCGTAATGGCAGGATCTACATGTGAAGCGGAGTACATGGCAGCCTCGGAGGCAGCACGGAAAGCAGTCTGGATGAAGGAGTTCATTACCGACCTAGGGGTGATTCCCAATGCGTCGGGCCCGATGACTCTCTTTTGTGACAAACCTGGAGCTATTGCCCTTGCGAAGGAGCCCAGGTTTCACAGGAAGACCAGGCATATCAAGCGTCGCTTCAACTCCATTCGTGAAAGTGTTCAAAATGGAGACATAGATATTTGTAAAGTACATACGGACCTGAATGTAGCAGATCCGTTGGCTAAACCTCTCCCTAGAGCAAAACATGATCAACACCAGGACGCAATGGGTGTTCGATTCATCACAATGTAACTAGATTATTGACTCTAGTGCAAGTGGGAGACTGTTGGAAATATGCCCTAGAGGCAATAATAAATGGTTATTATTATATTTCTTTGTTCATGATAATTGTCTATTGTTCATGCTATAATTGTATTATCCGAAAATCGCAATGCATGTGTGAATACATAGACCACAACGTGTCCCTAGTAAGCCTCTAGTTGACTAGCTCGTTGATCAACAGATAGTCATGGTTTCCTGACTATGGACATTGGATGTCATTGATAACAGGATCACATCATTAGGAGAATTATGTGATGGACAAGACCCAATCCTAAGCATAGCATAAAAGATCGTGTAGTTTCGTTTGCTAGAGCTTTTCCAATGTCAAGTATCTTTTCCTTAGACCATGAGATCGTGCAACTCCCGGATACTGTAGGAGTGCTTTGGGTGTGCCAAACGTCACAACGTTACTGGGTGACTATAAAGGTGCACTACGGGTATCTCCGAAAGTGTCTGTTGGGTTGGCACGGATCGAGACTGGGATTTGTCACTCCGTATGACGGAGAGGTATCTCTGGGCCCACTCGGTAATGCATCATCATAATGAGATCAATGTGACTAAGGCGTTGGTCACGGGATCATGCATTGCGGTACGAGTAAAGAGACTTGCCGGTAACGAGATTGAACAAGGTATTGGGATACCGACGATGGAATCTCGGGCAAGTAACATACCGATTGACAAAGGGAATTGTATATGGGATTGATTGAATCCTCGACATCGTGGTTCATCCGATGAGATCATCGTGGAACATGTGGGAGCCAACATGGGTATCCAGATCCCGCTGTTGGTTATTGACTGGAGAGGCGTCTCGGTCATGTCTGCATGTCTCCCGAACCCGTAGGGTCTACACACTTAAGGTTCGGTGACGCTAGGGTTGAAGAGATATGAGTATGCAGAAACCCGAAAGTTGTTCGGAGTCCCGGATGAGATCCCGGACGTCACGAGGAGTTCCGGAATGGTCCGGAGGTGATGAATTATATAAAGGAAGTCCAGTTTCGGCCACCGGGAAAGTTTCGGGGGTTATCGGTATTGTATCGGGACCACCGGAAGGGTCCCGGGGGTCCACCGGGTGGGGCCACCTGTCCCGGAGGGCCCCATGGGCTGAAGTGGGAAGGGAACCAGCCCATAGTGGGCTTGGGCGCCCCCCATGGGCCTCCCCCCTGCGCCTAGGGTTGGAAACCCTAGGGTGGGCGGGCGCCCCACTTGACTTGGGGGGTAAGTTACCCCCCTGGCCGCCGCCCCCCATCCAGATGGGCTCCTGGCCGCCGCCCCCCCTCCCAGGGGGCCTATATAAAGGGGGGGAGGGAGGGCAGTAGAATAACAGCCTTGGGCGCCTCCCTCCTCCCCTGCTACACCTCTCCCTCCCGCAGAAGCTCGGCGAAGCCCTGCCGAGACCCGCTACGTCCATCACCACGCCGTCGTGCTGCTGGATCTCCATCAACCTCTCCTCCCCCCTTGCTGGATCAAGAAGGAGGAGACGTCGCTGCACCGTACGTGTGTTGAACGCGGAGGTGCCGTCCGTTTGGCACTCGGTCATCGGTGATTTGAATCACGACGAGTACGACTCCGTCAACAACGTTCATTGGAACGCTTCCGCTCGCGATCTACAAGGGTATGTAGATGCACTCCTTTCCCCTCGTTGCTAGTATACTCCATATATGGATCTTGGTGAGCGTAGGAAAATTTTAAAATTCTGCTACGATCCCCAACATTGTATTGTTGCCATCGAGGATAACAATATGGGGTTTGTATCATATTGCATGAGTTTATCCCTCTACATCATGTCATCTTGCTTAAAGCGTTACTTTGTTGTTATGAACTTAATACTCTAGATGCATGCTGGATAGCGGTCGATGTGTGGAGTAATAGTAGTAGATGCATGCAGGAGTCGGTCTACTTGTTTCGGATGTGATGCCTATATATATGATCATGCCTAGATATTCTCATAACTATGCTCAATTCTGTCAATTGCTCAACAGTAATTTGTTCACCCACCTTAAATATTTATGTTCTCGAGAGAAGCCACTAGTGAAACCTATGGTCCCCGGGTCTATTTTCCATCATATTAATCTTCCAACACTTAGCTATTTACGTTGCCTTTTATTTTACTTTGCATCTTTATCAGAAAAATACCAAAAATATTATCTGATCATATCTATCAGATCTCACTCTCGTAAGTGACCGTGTAGGGATTGACAACCCCTTATCGCGTTGGTTGCGAGGATTTATTTGTTTGTGTAGGTGCGAGGGACTCGTGTGTAGCCTCCTACTGGATTGATACCTTGGTTCTCAAAAACTGAGGGAAATACTTACGCTACTTTGCTGCATCACCCTTTCCTCTTCAAGGGAAAACCAACGCAGTGCTCAAGAGGTAGCAGCAGCCCGCAAACGAAGTCATGTAGGGGAAACCCGAGCCCCTCCCGAAATATATACTCCAGGCAGAGGATGTGCTCATCGTCGCGAGGAGTTGGCGTAGCCTCATCCCCCGGGAGGCGGCACTCCAAATCCACTGGCATCAGCCCTGTCTCCACGAGGCCCTGAAGTTCTTCGTCGGTGGCCAAGGAAGGGAACCACTTTCCCATAGTCCTGGGGGTTTCGGTGTTGTAGGGTGGAACCCTAGATGGAGATCTTTCACGAATTGGAGTGGAAATCCCCAAGAACACGAAGAACACAAGAGAGGGAAAACACTCAAATTGACTAGATCCAATCACACATATGCTAGATCCAAGAACACACAAGAGGTCACAATGATCCAAGAACAACAAAGGAAAGATACAAGGTACTAGTTCATCCCAATCCTATGAGGAGAGAGGTCTTGATGATCCTATGATGGGGATCTTTCCCTAGATTGGGGGCTTGAATCCACTAGGGGATCTTCTCCATAGGAGGTCTTGAACTCCAATGGAGTGGTCTCTCTCTCTCCCTCTCTCTCTCTCTCAAGAGGAGGAGTGGTACAAGGAGCAAAGCTCACATAGATCAAGTCATATACTTTGTTGTCCCTCTAATGAGCTAGGTGAGGAGTATATATAGGCTAGGGACGAATTGGGGGCAAGAGAGGGGTACAAGGGTCAAAACCCATAAAATGCACGCAGGCATACGGAGGGGTCCGGGCACCCGGGGTAAAGGGGTCCGGGCACCCGGACCAGTCAGAGGCGGGCGCCAAGGAGGGGCCGGGCACCCGGGGGTTGGCGGCCCGAGCACCCGGACGGGTCAGAGGGCCAGCGCCCTTAGCGGCTGGCGGGGCCGGGCACCCGGGGGGCATCTCCAGCGCCCAAGTGGGGGAGGGCCGGGCACCCGGGGTAGATGGTGCAGGCACCCGGGGGTGGAGGGTGCGAGCACCCGGGAGCGGAAGGTGCGGGCACCCGGGGTGTCCAGAGAGCCTCCGGTGCTTCGAGTCTTGGAGCCCTTCTTCTCCTTGGGGCTCCATGTGGACTTGGTGATCCCTCCATGCTTCCTCACGGTCTTCTCCTCGATACCTAAGAGTGCACAATGTATCCATTTGAGGTAGAACCCAACTCTCCTCGGTTTTGATGACGCGGGTGCGAGCTCTCGTCATCGGTCCACTTGGTGTTCGAGGTGGTGACGTAATGTCCATGGGGATGGTTGAGGGATGCTCCGCATCATCTCCCCCCCCCTTGGGAGAGATCCGTCCACGGATCGTGATCTTCGTCACCATGGGAAAGAGAGGGCGTCGCCGTGTAGAAGTGGACGACCACCAAGCATGTATCATATTGAAGCTCGAAATGGCCACTCTCCAATGTCGCACCGTCTTGTGATTCCTTCAAAAGTAGCAAAGATAACAAGCACTTGGAAAAACAAATGTGGTTGGCGTTAGAGCAAAACCAAGCATTCGAGCGGTGATTAACCCAACAAGTGTTGTCCTCAAGCATAGCATATGGTTTGACAAAGAAGTGTGGCATGACATTTAAGCATCTAAATTGAGCACATGGAAAAGCATCATGGAAACAATCATGCAAAGGTGAGGTAAAGGTGCTAATATGTGGGACAAGTAAACAAGCATCTACCTCAATGTAATAGCAAGCATGCATAAGACTCTCAATGAATGGTCTATGGTAGGCATAAGAGTCATTCACAACACCAAATGAAATGAAATGTTTAAGCACATGGGGTAAGTGCAAGACAATCCGAGCATAATGTGCACATGGTATAGTGAAAATAGTGTGGCACGCAACATAATGGAAAGAGCAATTGTTCATCATGTGTGAGACAAGCAATGGGACATGGCATATGTGAAGTAATGACATTGTTGCAACCAAACATATGATAGGAGCAAGTAATCCAAGAATTGGATGCAACATGAGAAAGCATAGAAATCAAGTCGTGCAAACTAGTGGAGCGAAGATGCAACACACTAGAGGAAATCATGGCAATCATGTCATGTGAGAAAATAATAGATATAGGAAATGCACAGGACATATCGCGAGCACGAGCACAAAGCAAGATCGTAGTATCATCATAGGAATGTGGCATAAATGGAACATGGCAATAACAAGCAATATCTCCACCAAGCATGCAAATACACATACAAGTATGAGAATCAATCATCACGTGTAATGCTAAGCATGGGTCACAAATGCATGGCAAAGGCATAGGAAAGAGCATATCATGCAAAGTGAACATGGCAATATGGGCATATAATATGTAATGGACAATAACCCATAGCCAAGTGAGGGCCATGTAGAAGAAATGCGTGAAGTCTTTGCGCGAAGAGAGTGGTGGTAAGAACAATCCACGGTATCCCAAATCATCATTGCTATCTAGAGCTCGTTTCGTCAACTCATGGGATTGCGAGGTTGATGAGGTAGAATGTGTACCTACACAAAAGAGACACAAACCAAAGAAATTGTGTGCATGGTAAATATACACATCATCCATCATGATGTGTATGTGCATGTGTGAGTTAGCACAAGATAAGCATCGCTCAAAGAAATTTGATGCATGGTACAAGAACATGTCATCCATCATGAAAGAATAGTTGTTATGTATGGCACGATGGGGACACAAATTGAGAATGTAAGTATATGGCACATGACTAGCATGTTTATTCATGGGGAGCATATGGTGCACACAAGTAGTGGGATCATGCAATGGATAGGATGAATCAAAATCTCCTAAAATGTATGAGGAAACTTTGGGGGTGTCCTCATGAGCAATAGTGGAAACATCATATGGAGAAAATGGAGAACATTCAAAACAATGCATATCCGAAGCTAGGTGGTCATGGCATGGCATATGAGATAAATGATGCAAAGGAAGTATATCAACATCATCACAAGAAAAACAAATCCCAATAACCATGGGCTTGTCATCTATGCCATATGTGCAAATTGGGTTTATGTTGATGGAATATGCATAGTCACTACGATGAGATTGCAAATATGACATATTGTTGATCTCATGCATAGAATATGACAAGTCAAGTGGATTGTCAAACATGATGTGACCTAAAGAATTGTCACAAGAAATCCTATGTAACATGGCATCACAACTAATAGACTCCACATGGCAATCATCAAACTCATCATAAATGGGTAAATCATCGCATGGGGAAGTCGAACTAGCATGAAGCATGCCAATAGGTGGATCAACATCATGCAAGCAATCAATGGTAAGATAGTACACTAGTGGGACAAGAGAAGCACCATCACCTATGTTACCTTTGGAGCATCGCTCATGTGTTGCAGGTGAGGTGTCGAAGACCAAATGGTGGTCATCATCATCAACTTGATGGAACCATGTGGGGGTGCATCATATTCCACCATGGCCATCGTCTTGTCCAAAGGAAGGACGAAGTCGTCGCAGATCGGCGCGCCATCATATATGGGACCTAGCACCAAAGGAGAAGACACAATAGAGGTGGAGGTTAAGTTGTTAGAAATCGAAATGGCCTCACATGCCCTATCAACTACCTCACTCTCTCTATGTGGTGGTGGCTCACTCACTCCCTCAAGGTAGGTGCACTCAACGTCACATATGGTGGAGTCACTTATCTCACTCAAGTGGTGGGGGTTGTGGCTCTCCTCACATGTGAATTGTGGCAACTCATCATATATGGAGCTAGTGGTGAAGTCACTCTCACTCTCAATATGGTGGCACAAGTCACTCAAGTCATCATACGTCGCCGTGGTCGGAGGGAAAATCCCATGCTCAACCATCTCGTCGGCGCCGCCGTGGATGAAGGCCGATGTGGGCGTACTCGTCGGAGGTAGGCAAAGACGTCGTACATCCAAAGGCGAAGATGCCTTGATAACACTTGGCGAAGATGCCGAAGTGGTGGTAGTAGTCATAGCTCCGTATTGTTTGTGCTTGTCTCATGGTCTTCTCTTGCTCTCATGAAGGTTTTCTTGACGGTGCCGCGTGGTACTTGCATCTTGTGGCCGTTCCGAAGACTTGCGACTTGAGCGTCTCCGCCTCGAAGATAACGAAGAGGAAGAAGACTTGTAGTTGGCCCACACATGTCGGATGTCATCCAATTGTGCATCCAACTTGGTGTCGATGCAGTCCCTTGTCCGTGCTTCACTTTGGTGAATGTCAACGGTGAGTCGCTCAATGCCTCGCATTGCTCGTTGTAGTCCGAAGATGGGCGTTTTGGTGATGTAGTTGTTTGCATCGTCATTATCGTGGAAGACCGGAGATGAAATGCCTTGCCTATCCATCACAAGACTCGAGCAAATGTAAGTGAAAGAAAGGAAAGAACTAGACCAAATGTACCGTTCCAATGTTGAAGATGGATCGATGATCACTCAATAATGTATCAAGGAAATAGCATAATTGGTACCGGATCTTGTCAATTCTCACACCTACACAAGTAAGGCTTATCGTGGAGCTCGGTTAGGATAGTGGCACAAAAATTTGATGCAAAATGTTAGCAAGAGTCAATAATGTTGGAAAAGATTCACAAATTCGCAAGTGAACAAGTAGACCAATATCAAAGGGTGGCACACGGAAACACACACACAGATAGATAAATGGGGTCGTGCAACCAAGGAATGAGCACAAAATGTGGAATCCACGGAAAACGCTCGTGTTGCACAACTCTAGAGAGACACTAGCACGATTGCTCAATAGGCGGATACGACACTTGTGCACAACCTAGAAGATGCAAAATGTATCAACTTTCTATCCCAAGTATGCTATAGATGTATGATGTTCCGGTGTTGCGCACACGATGATCCAAGATGATCAATATGGTAGAACGGTATGCAATGTGGCGGTGCTATGGCTCTTTCTTACAAGCTCTTTGCTCTCTTTTTCTTTTGCTTAAAAGCTTACTCTTTTTTATATATGGCCACTATGCGAAATGCACAAACCAAGATAGCAATTGTGTATATGCGGGAACAACCTTGTGACACAAGGGATGGTATGATGATACCAAGATGATACCAATATGATATGGTATGTATGCAATGGAAGGTACGGATCACTAATGTGCACAAGTAACATTGCCGGCAATACTCAATGGCTAGTCTCGATGGGCAAGTCATGCAAAATGGGCTAAGGGGTTAACAATGTAATGGCAAGAATATACAATGATGGAATACCACGATACCAAGATGATATAGAGGTTACCGTTCTTGCTTACGGTTAGGGTGTCAAAATGGTGAAGTGGTCGATGGCGAATCCTTGTCGAAGGTGAGCGGCCGTGTTGTCGATGTCGAACCGTTCCTAGTTAGCCGAACACCCTACGAAACGGGAAAAACCGCAAACTCAAAATCTCAAAGGGAAATGTCAAATGGTGGTAGTGGAATGCGTTGGTGGTTCCGGAGTTAGCAATGTGGAAGTGGTGGTGGTGGTTGATGATGAAGCAACCGTCCCTAAGTAGCCGAAACACCTTAGGAGACTCAAGTCACCACTCAAGCAACCACAAATGCTATATGGATCAAAAATGGGTTAGGTTGCGGAAGGCTATGGTGGTTTTGCGGATGATATGGTGGATGGCCTAGGCAAAGATGCCAAAATGCCAAAATTTTGATGGAGTCAAATGGTGTTGGAACCTAACTAGATGGATGGGCGATGTCAATAGCTACTCAACGAGCTAAAGAACGGCAGACTAAGGCATAGCCTAGTGGTCGGAAGGGGCTGATGCCTTCCCACCCACCCAGGTTCAAGGCATGGTACTTGCGATTTGGGTTTGTTGCACCAATTATACTGTAGGGGGTTCCCTTACAGTCTTTTTGTAAAAAAACGAGCTAAAGAACGTCAAACTCGGACTTTGGGAGCAAAAGTTATGGCCGAAACGGTTTTTGTTGGTGGGCTGAACCTGGGAGGTGCGGGTGCCCGGTGGTCGGAGGTGCGGGCACCCGGGGTGGTCCGAGGCAAACAGCCCGGGGGAGCGGGTGCCCGGGGGTTCGGGGTGCGGGCACCCGGGGTGGTCAGCGGGGATGCACGGGGGGTCCGGGTGCCCGGGGTTTGAGGTCCGGGTGCCCGGGGGTCACGGATTTAGGCGGAAATTCATGGAAAAATGGAAGGAATTCGTGGATTTCGTAGATGGAAAGGTGGAGATGGATGGGGGGAGGCTAGATCCACTTGAAACCAAGCAAATCCATGGATCAAATCCAACAAAATCTCATCAAACCAACAAATCACAAAAAAATTGGGGCTATTTTTGGTGGGGAATTTCCGAAATTGGGGAAGAACACAACAAAATTAGGCTAGAGAACAAGAAGGGGGGCTCCAATTTCGTGAGAAACCATGGCTCATGATACCAAGATGTTGTAGGGTGGAACCCTAGATGGAGATCTTTCACGAATTGGAGGGAAAATCCCCAAGAACACGAAGAACACAAGAGAGGAAAAACACTCAAATTGACTAGATCCAATCACACATATGCTAGATCCAAGAACACACAAGAGGTCACAATGATCCAAGAACAACACAGGAAAGATACAAGGTACTAGTTCATCCCAATCCTATGAGAAGAGAGGTCTTGATGATCCTATGATGAGGATCTTTCCCTAGATTGGGGGCTTGAATCCACTAGGGATCTTCTCCATATGAGGTCTTGAACTCCAATGGAGTGGTGTCTCTCTCTCAAGAGGAGGAGTGGTACAAGGAGCAAAGCTCACATAGATTAAGTCATATACTTTGTTGTCCCTCTAATGAGCTCGGTGAGGAGTATATATAGGCTAGGGACGAATTGGGGGCAAGAGAGGGGTAAAAGGGTCAAAACCCATAAAATGCACGCAGGCATACGAAGGGGTCCGGGCACCCGAACCGGTCAGAGGCGGGCGCCAAGGAGGGGGCCGGGCACCCGGGGGTTGGCGGCCCGGGCACCCGGACGGGTCAGAGGGCCAGCGCCCTTAGAGGTTGGCGTGGCCGGGCACCCGGGGGTGGCGGCGCGGGCACCCGGGGGGCATCTCCAGGGCCCAGGCGGGGGAGGGCCGGGCACCCGGGGTAGATGGTGCGGGCACCTGGGGGTAGATGGTGCGGGCACCCGGGGGTGGAGGGTGCGAGCACCCGTGGGCGGAAGGTGCGGGCACCCGAGGTGTCCAGAGAGCCTCCGGTGCTTCGAGTCTTGGAGCCCTTCTTCTCCTTGGGGCTCCATGTGGACTTGGTTATCCCTCCATGCTTCCTCACGGTCTTCTCCTCGATACCTAAGAGTGCACAATGTATCCATTTGAAGTAGAACCCAACTCTCATGTGAATCCTAATGAAGTTTGAAGAGGAAAGATTTAACCTCGGTTTTGATGACGCGGGTGCGAGCTCTCGTCATCGGTCCACTTGGTGTTCGAGGTAGTGACGGAATGTCCTTGGGGATGGTTGAGGGATGCTCCGCATCATTCGGGCTGCTGTTTCATACCACCCTTAGAGGCGACCCTTGCTACCTCTTGAGCACGTGTTGGTTTTCCCTTGAAGAGGAAAGGGTGATGCAGCAAAGTAGCATAAGTATTTCCCTCAGTTTTTGAGAACCAAGGTATCAATCCAGTAGGAGATTACACGCAAATCACCTAGTACCTGCACAAACAATCAAGAACCTTGCAACCAACGCGATAAAGGGGTTGGCAATCCCTTCACGGCCACTTGCAAAAGTGAGATCTGATAAAGATAATAAGATAAATATTTTTGGTATTTTTATTGTATAGATTGGAAAGTAAAGATTGCAAAATAAAATAGATCGGAAACTTATATGATGGAAAGTAGACTTGGGGGCCATAGGTTTCACTAGTGTCTCTCTCATGATAGCATATTTTACGGTGGGTGAACAAATTACTGTCAAGCAATTGATAGAAAAGCGCATAGTTATGAGAATATCTAGGCATGATCATATATATAGGCATCACGTCCATGTCAAGTAGACCGAAACGATTCTACATCTACTACTATTACTCCACACATCGACCGCTATCCAGCATGCATCTAGAGTATTAAGTTCATAAGAATAGAGTAACGCCTTAGGTAAGATGACATGATGTAGAGGGATAAACTCAAGCAATATGATATAAACCCCATCTTTTTATCCTCGATGGCAACAATACAATACGTGTCGTTTCCCTTTCTGTCACTGGGATCGAGCACCGCAAGATTGAACCCAAAGCTAAGCACTTCTCCCACTGCAATAAAGATCAATCTAGTAGGCGAAACCAAACTGATAATTCGAAGAGGCTTGCAAAGATATTAAATTATTCATATAAGAATTCAGAGAAGAATCAAATATTGTTCATAGATAATCTTGATCATAAACCCACAATTCATCGGATCTCGACAAACACACCGCAAAAGAATTACATCGAATAGATCTCCAAGAAGATCGAGGAGAACTTTGTATTGAGATCCAAAGAGAGAGAAGAAGCCATCTAGCTAATAACTATGGACCCGAAGGTCTGTGGTAAACTACTCACACATCATCGGAGAGGCTATGGTGTTGATGTAGAAGCACTCCGTGATCGATTCCCCCTCCGGCGGAGCGCCGGGGAAGGCCCCAAGATGGGATCTCATGGGTACAGAAGGTTGCGGCAGTGGAAAATAGGTTTCGTGGCTCCCCTGGATGTTTCCAGGGTATAAGAGTATATATAGGCGAAAGAAGTAGGTTGGTGGAGCTACGAGGGGCCCACGAGGGTGGGGGCGCGCCCTCCTGCCTCATGGCTTCCTCGCCGCTTCCTTGACTTCCACTCCAAGTCTCCTGGATTGCGTTTGTTCCAAAAACGATCCTCGCGAAGGTTTCGTTCCGTTTGGATTCCGCTTGATATTCCTTTTCTGTGAAACACTGAAATAGGCAAAAACAACAATTTGCACTGGGCCTTCGGTTAATAGGTTAGTCCCAAAAATAATATAAAAAGGTATATTAATGCCCATTAAACATCCAAAACAGATAATATAATAGCATGGAACAATCAAAAATTATAGATATGTTGGAGACGTATCAAGCATCCCCAAGCTTAATTCCTGCTCGTCCTCGAGTAGGTAAATGATAAAAACAGAATTTTTGATGTGGAATGCTACCTAGCATAATTTTCAATGTAATTTTCTTTATTGTGGCATGAATGTTCAGATCCGAAAGATTCAAGACAGAAGTTTAATATTGACATAAAAATAATAATACTTCAAGCATACCAACTAAGCAATTATGTCTTCTCAAAATAACATGGCCAAAGAAAGCTTATCCCTACAAAATCATATAGTTTAGTCATGTTTCATTTTCTTCACACAAAATGCTCTCATCATGCACAACCCCGATGACAAGCCAAGAAATTGATTCATACTTTAGTATTCTCAAACCTTTTTCAACTTTCAAGCAATACATGAGCGTGAGCCTGATAACCCACAAGTATAGCGGATCAATTGTAGCCTCTTTCGATAAGTAAGAGTGTTGAACCCAACGAGGAGCTAAAGGTAGAACAAATATTCCCTCAAGTTCTATCGACCACCAATACAACTCTACGCACGCTTAACGTTCGCTTTACCTAGAACAAGTATGAAACTAGAAGTACTTTGTAGGTGTTGTTGGATAAGTTTGCAAGATAATAAAGAGTGTGTAAATAAAAAGTAGGGGCTGTTTAGAAGAAGACACAACTAAGTTAGTTTTAGTAGAGAGCTTGTTGTCACACAAGAAAGTTATTTGTCCCTAGGCAATCGATAACTAGACCGTTAATCATTATTGCAATTTTATTTGAGGGAGAGGCATAGGCTAACATACTTTCTCTTCTTGGATCATATGCACTTATGATTGGAACTCTAGCAAGCATCCGCAACTACTAAAGATCATTAAGGTAAAACCCAACCATAGCATTAAGGCATCAAGTCCCCTTTATCCCATACGCAACAAGCCCCTTAGTCGGGTTTGAGTTTCAGTCACTCACGCAACCCACTATAAGCGAATCATGAACGTATTGCAACACCCTACAGCGGGAATCCCTCATGCTTGCGCGACACAGAGAGCACCATAGGACAGCACCAATAATAAAACATGCAACTCAAAGCAATCACGATCATCAATTAACCATAGGACAAAACGGATCTACTCAAACATCATAGGATAGCCATACATCATTGGGAAATAATATATAGCGTTGAGCACCATGTTTAAGTAGAGATTACAGTGGGTAAAAGAGGGGTTACACCACTGCATAGAGGGGGGAAGAGTTGGTGATGATGGCGGTGAAGTTGTTGGTGTAGATCGTGGTGATGATGATGGCCCCGGCGGCGTTCCGGCACCACCGGAAGCGAGGGGGAGAGAGCCCCCCTCCTTCTTCTTCTTCCTTGACCTTCTCCCTAGATGGGAGAAGGGTTTCCCCTCTGGTCCTTGTTCTCCATGGAATGGGAGGGGCGAGAGCCCCTCCAAGATTGGATATGTCTCTCTCTGTTTCTGCATTCCCAGATCTGGCCTTTCACCGTTTCTTTTATAACCGGAGATCCGTAACTCCGATTGGGCTGAATTTTGGACACGATCTCTATCCGGAAATTAGCTTTCTTGCAGCGAAAGAAGGGCTCCAACCACCTTACAGGGTGGCCACGAGGGTCCAGGGCGTGCCTGACCCCCTGGGGGCGCCCCCTGCCTCGTGGCCCCCTCGGGCATCGTCTCGCGTTGATTCCACTTCCCAAAATTCATAAATATTCCAAAAACAATCTCCATCAGTTTTTATCCCGTTTGGACTCTGTTTGATATGGATTTTCTGCGAAACAAAAAACATGCAACAAACAGGAACTGGCACTTGGCACTGGATCAATATGTTAGTCCCAAAAATAGTATAAAAAGTTGCCAAAAGTATATGAAAGTTGTATAATATTGGCATGGAACAATCAAAAATTATAGATACGACGGAGACGTATCAGCATCCCCAAGCTTAATTCCTGCTCGTCCTCAAGTAGGTAAATGATAATAAAGATAATTTTTGATGTGGAATGCTACCTAGCATAATCTTGATCATGTAATCTAATCATGGAATGAATATTAAGACACGAGTGATTCAAAGCAATAGTCTGTCATTTGATATTAAGACAATAATACTTCAAGCATAGTAATAAAGCAATCATGTCTTTTCAAAATAACATGGCCAAAGCTAGTTATCCCTACAAAATCATATAGTCTGGCTATGCTCCATCTTCACCACACAAAATATTCACATCATGCACAACCCCGATGACAAGCCGAGCAATTGGTTCATACGTTTTAACGCGCTTGAGCCTTTTCAACCCTCGCGCAATACATGAGCGCAAGCCATGGACATAGCACTATGGGTGGAATAGAATATGATGATGGAGGTTGTGTGGAGAAGACAAAAAAGGAGAAAGTCTTACATTGACGCGGCTAATCAATGGGTTATGGAGATGCCCATCAATTGATGTCAATGTGAGGAGTAGGGATTGCCATGCAACGGATGCACTAAAAGCTATAAGTGTATGAAATCTCAAACTGGAAACTAAGTTGGTGTGCATCCAACTTGCTTGCTCATGAAGACCTCGGGCATTTGAGGAAGCCCATCATCGGAATATACAAGCCAAGTTCTATAATGAAAATTCCCACTAGTATATAAAAGTGATAACTCAAGAGACTCTCTATATGAAGAACATGGTGCTACTTTGAAGCACAAGTGTGGTAAAAGGATAGTAACATTGCCCCTTTTTCTTTTTTTCCTTTTTTTCTTTTTTTTTCTTTTTTTTGCAGGTTTCTTTGGCCCCCTTTTTTATTTAGGCTTCTTTGGCCTCTCTTTTTTTTTCTTGGGGCAATGCTCTAATAATGATGATCATCACACTTTTATTTACTTACAACTCAATATTACAACTCGATACTAGAACAAAGATATGACTCTATATGAATGCCTCTGGTGGTATACCGGGATTTGCAATGATTTAGCGTAGCAATGACATCAAAAACGGATAAGCCATGAAAACATCATGCTAGCTATCTTATGATCATGCAAAGCAATATGACAATAAATGCTTAAGTCATGTATAGGATGATGATGGAAGTTGCATGGCAATATATCTCGGAATGGCTATGGAAATGCCATGATAGGTAGGTATGGTGGTTGTTTTGAGGAAGATATAATGAGGCTTATGTGTGATAGAGCGTATTGTATCACGGGGTTTGGATGTACCGGTGAAGTTTGCACCAACTCTCGAGGTGAGAAAGGGCAATGCACGGTACCAAAGAGGCTAGCAATGATGGAAGGGTGAGAGTGCGTATAATCCATGGACTCACATTAGTCATAAAGAACTTATATACTTATTGTAAAAGTTTATTAGCCCTCGAAGAAAAGTACTACTACGCATGCCCCTAGGGGGATAGATTGGTAGGAAAATACCATCGCTCGTCCCCGACCGCCACTCATAAGGAAGACAATCAATAAATACCTCATGCTCCAACTTCGTTACATAACGGTTCATCATACGTGCATGCTACGGGAATCACAAACTTCAACACAAGTATTTCTACAATCCACAACTACCCACTAGCATGACTCTAATATCACCATCTTTATATCACAAAACTATTGCAAGGAATCAAACACATCATATTCAGTGATCTTCAAGTTTTATGTAGGATTTTATGACTAACCATGTGAATGACCAATTCCTGTCATCTCTGTAAATATATATAAGTGAAGCAAGAGAGTTTAATTCTTTCTACAAAATATATGCCCACGCTCTAACAAATATAAGTGAAGCGAAAGAGCATTCTACAAATGGCGGTTTTCTATGTGAAGAGAAACAGGCAATCCAAACTTCAAATGATATAAGTGAAGCACATGAAGCATTCTATAAAGCCATACTCAAAAGCTATAAGTGAAGTGCAATGAGCATTCTATAAATCAACCAAGGAATATCTCATACTAGCATGGTGCATAAAAGAAAAGTGAAAACTAAATGCAAAATACGGTCCAAGATTTGCACATATCGCATGAACGAAACAAATCCGAAAACATACTGATACTTGTTGAAGAAAGATGGGATGCCTTCCGGGGCATCCCCAAGCTTAGACGCTTGAGTCTCCTTGAATATTTACTTGGGGTGCCTTGGGCATCCCCAAGCTTGAGCTCTTGCCTCTCCTTCTTCTCCTCACATCAAGACATCCTCGATCTTCGAACACTTCATCCACACAAAACTCAACAAAAAGCTCGGTAAGATCCGTTAGTATAATAAAGCAAATCACTACTCTAAGTATTGTTGCAAACCAATTCATATTTTGTTTTTGCATTATATCTACTGTAGTATAACTTTTCCATGGCTTAATCCACTAATATAAATCGATAGTTTCATCAAAACAAGCAAACTATGCATCAAAAATAGAATCTGTCTTAAACAGGACAGTCTGTAATAATCTGAACATTCACCATACCTCTGGTACCCCAAAAATTCTACCAAAATTAGGAAAAACAAACAATTTGTGTATTGAAAGACAGTGCAAAAAGTTTCAGAAGCATTTGACGTTCCAGTAAAAAATGTAAAATCACGCACTACAGCCAAAGTTTCTGTCCTGCACCGTACAAACCAACAAGCATTGTAAACATCCTAAAGGCAAACCTTGGCACATTATTTTTATAATACAATGGAATTGTACAAGGGGATAATTATTTTTGTTGAAAAGTTTTTGTAATCAAGATTCACAAAGGTTCCGTGAGCATGAACAAGGTTCAAGGCTAGCTCCCACTTTAACGATGCTCGTCTTTCTCACTTACGCTTTTCTTTTTGAAAAAGTTTTAGGTTCCCCTCTTTATTTTTTTTGTTTTCAAACTATATGAAAGCACTCAACAGAAATAAATGACTCTCTAAAACTTCCGCGTTGTCTCCCTGGCAGCGCTTTCTTTAAAGCCATTAAGCTAGGCATATAGTGCTCAAGTAATGAATCCACCCGGATCCCAAGGTATATCAAAGCCAATTTTAATTAACAATGATTTGTGATTTAGTAGTGAGCACAAAGTAACATATATCATGCAACAATGAAGTCTAACTCTCTTCCTAGGCATCGGCATGTCATAAAAGAACAATTCATGCACACATAGTAAAGGCCAATGCATAGTATAAATAGTTTCTTGCAATTTTATCATATTGGAAACATAGAAAGGTGGAGATATAGTTCCTCTCTCATAATAATTGCAAGTAGGAGCAGCAAGCACATGCATATTATATCTATCAAAATCATCATGTGTAGTAGTAAAACGCAACCCATCAATATAATCCTTAATAAGGGCAAACTTCTCCGATATAGTGTAGTTTGGAGAATTCAAAAAGATAATAGGACTATCATGCGTGGGTGCAATAGCAACAATTTCATGTTTAACATAAGGAACTATAGCAAGTTCATCTCCATAAGCATAATTCATATTGGCATCTTGGCCACAAGCACATCAAGCATCATCAAAAAGGGAAGAATCAACGGGATCATAACAATTATCGTAGCAATCATCCTTCGGTAAGCACGAAGGGAAATTAAATAATGTATGAGTTGAAGAGTTACTCTCATTAGAAGGTGGGCACGGGTAGCTAATCCGCTCTTCCTCCTTTTGTTCTTCGCTCTCCTCATCATCTTTTTCACCCAATGAGCTCACAGTTTCATCAATTCCTTCTTCCATAGACTCCTGCAAAATATTAGTCTCTTCTTGGACAACGGAGGAGTCCTCAATATATGGTTTAACATAGGCATTAGAAGCATAATTATCATAACAATATTTAAGTATGGAAAAAATTTCAGATTTGTAAAGAGTAGCATCATACTTTTCAATCAAAGAAGCAATTTCATAAGCACCCTTAAAAGCAACAAATTCTTCAATTTGTTGAACATCATAGTAATTATAAACACCCTTAGCATACGAAGATACGATTCCATTATCACTAAACTCACATTGGTAGAGAAGATGTTTCTTAGGGTTTTCAGAACAACAAGTAACATCATATATTTCACATAAATTCCAAGCATAGCATTGCAAACGATGAATTTGATCCAGTAAAAGTTTCCCTTTTTGAGATAAGCGGTGTTGCACATAACAAGCATGCTCATCTAAAGATTTTTCCTTCAACTAAGATAGTTGGGGTTTCAGCACGAGCACAAAGGGATCGAAGATGATCCAAGTAAAAAGCTTCAGGAGTGTGATAGATTATGAGTGGTTCTTCAACCATTGGTTCAGTAGGTACAACTAATTTTTTTCGTATTTTGCGTTTCCTACCCATAACTAAAGATAGAAAACAACTAAGAACAGCAAATAAAAATTACTTAGTGATAAAGCAAACAAGCACACACGAGAATATTCACCCCACGCTATTGCTCCCCGGCAACGGCGCTAGAAAAAGGCCTTGATAACCCACAAGTATAGGGGATCAATTGTAGCCTCTTTCGATAAGTAAGAGTGTCGAACCCAACGAGGAGCTAAAGGTAGAACAAATATTCCCTCAAGTTCTATCGACCACCGATACAACTCTACGCACGCTTAACATTCGCTTTACCTAGAACAAGTATGAAACTAGAAGTACTTTGTAGGTGTTGTTGGATAAGTTTGCAAGATAATAAAGAGCGCGCAAATAGAAAGTAGGGGATGTTTAGAAGAAGACACAACTAAGTTAGTTTTAGTAGAGAGCATGTTGTCACACAAGAAAGTTATTTGTCCCTAGGCAATTGATAGCTAGACCGGTAATCATTATTGCAATTTTATTTGAGGGAGAGGCATAGGCTAACATACTTTCTCTTCTTGGATCATATGCACTTATGATTGGAACTCTAGCAAGCATCCTCAACTTCTAAAGATCATGAAGGTAAAACCCAACCATAGCATTAAAGCATCAAGTCCCCTTTATCCCATACGCAACAACCACCTTACTCGGGTTCGTGTTTCAGTCACTCACGCAACCCACTATAAGCGAATCATGAACATATTGCAACACCCTACAGCGGGAATCCCTCACACTTGCGCGACACGGAGAGCACCATAGGACAGCACCAATAATAAAACATGCAACTCAAAGCAATCACGATCATCAATTAACCATAGGACAAAACGGATCTACTCAAACATCATAGGATAGCCATACATCATTGGGAAATAATATATAGCATTGAGCACCATGTTTAAGTAGAGATTACAGTGGGTAAAAGAGGGGTTACACCGCTGCATAGAGGGGGGAAGAGTTGGTGATGATGGCGGTGAAGTTGTTGGTGTAGATCGCGGTGATGATGATGGCCCCAGCGGCGTTCCGGCGCCACCGGAAGCGAGGGGGAGAGAGCCTCCCTTCTTCTTCTTCTTCTTCTTCCTTGACCTTCTCCCTAGATGGGAGAAGGCTTTCCCCTCTGGTCCTTGGTCTCCATGGAATGGGAGGGGCGAGAGCCCCTCCGAGATTGGATCTGTCTCTCTCTGTTTCTGCATTCCCAGATCTGGCCTTTCATCGTTTCTTTTATAACCGGAGATCCGTAACTCCGATTGGGCTGAATTTTGGACACGATCTCTATCCGGAAATTAGCTTTCTTGCGGCGAAATAAGGGCTCCAACCACCTTACAGGGTGGCCACGAGGGTCCAGGGCGTGCCCCTGCCTCGTGGCCCCCTCGGGCATCGTCTCGCGTTGATTCCACTTCCCAAAATTCATAAATATTCCAAAAAAAATATCCGTCGGTTTTTATCCCGTTTGGACTCTGTTTGATATGGATTTTCTGCGAAACAAAAAACATGCAACAAACAGGAACTGCCACTGGGCACTGGATCAATATGTTAGTCCCAAAAATAGTATAAAAAGTTGCCAAAAGTATATGAAAGTTGTATAATATTGGCATGGAACAATCAAAAATTATAGAAACGACGTAGACGTATCAGCATCCCCAAGCTTAATTCCTGCTCGTCCTCAAGTAGGTAAATGATAATAAAGATAATTTTTGATGTGGAATGCTACCTAGCATAATCTTGATCATGTAATCTAATCATGGAATGAATATTAAGACACGAGTGATTCAAAGCAATAGTCTGTCATTTGATATTAAGACAATAATACTTCAAGCATAGTAATAAAGCAATCATGTCTTTTCAAAATAACATGGCCAAAGCTAGTTATCCCTACAAAATCATATAGTCTGGCTATGCTCCATCTTCACCACACAAAATATTCACATCATCCACAACCCCGATGACAAGCCGAGCAATTGGTTCATACTTTTTAACGCGCTTGAGCCTTTTCAACCCTCACGCAATACATGAGCGCAAGCCATGGACATAGCACTATGGGTGGAATAGAATATGATGATGGAGGTTGTGTGGAGAAGACAAAAAAGGAGAAAGTCTTACATCGACGCGGCTAATCAACGGGTTATGGAGATGCCCATCAATTGATGTCAATGTGAGGAGTAGGGATTGCCATGCAACGGATGCACTAAAAGCTATAAGTGTATGAAATCTCAAACTGGAAACTAAGTTGGTGTGCATCCAACTTGCTTGCTCATGAAGACCTCGGGCATTTGAGGAAGCCCATCATCGGAATATACAAGCCAAGTTCTATAATGAAAATTCCCACTAGTATATAAAAGTGATAACTCAAGAGACTCTCTATATGAAGAACATGGTGCTACTTTGAAGCACAAGTGTGGTAAAAGGATAGTAACATTGCCCCTTTTTCTTTTTTTTCCTTTTTTTCTTTTCTTTCTTTTTTTTGCAGGCTTCTTTGGCCCCCTTTTTTATTTAGGCTTCTTTGGCCTCTCTTTTTTTTCTTAGGGCAATGCTCTAATAATGATGATCATCACACTTTTATTTACTTACAACTCGATACTAGAACAAAGATATGACTCTATATGAATGCCTCTGGCGGTATACCGGGATGTGCAATGATCTAGCGTAGCAATGACATCAAAAATGGATAAGCCATGAAAACATCATGCTAGCTATCTTACGATCATGCAAAGCAATATGACAATAAATGCTTAAGTCATGTATAGGATGATGATGGAAGTTGCATGGCAATATATCTCGGAATGGCTATGGAAATGCCATGATAGGTAGGTATGGTGGCTGTTTTGAGGAAGATATAATGAGGCTTATGTGTGATAGATCATATCGATCACGGGGTTTGGATGTACTGGTGAAGTTTGCACCAACTCTCACTACAAAAAAAGACACATCCGTGACATTTTGGGCCGAACGAAATTTTTTTCTGTCATACATATGACACTTCTATGACAATAATTGTGACAAAACCCGGTATCATCACAGATGTGGTGGGCTCCTACTTCTATGACCAAAAATCATGAAAGAAAATGGGTTTTTCGTCCTGGGCGGGCCGGAGACGCAGCTGCATGACATTCTTTGGGCCGTCCATGACGGAAAAACCCGTGGTAGAAGCGAGGGGGAGGAAAATTTCGGGGAGTTCCCGGTTACGGTGGGAGGTCGGGGGCCGAGCGATGCGCGTTTCTCTCGTACACGTACGCGCGTGTGTGCGAGGCGTTGGCTCTAACTGAACCCGAGCGAGGCGTTGGGCTCTAACTGAACCAGAGCGATTGCACTGCAGGCTACGTGTTACTGAACCCGAGTGATCGATCGATGATTGTTAACTGAACCCGATCGAGCGATTCCTTCGCTACTGCTGCTAAATGAAGCCGATCGATTGG